>NC_091980.1:173435289-173590208 GCF_044704955.1 Pristiophorus japonicus | reverse complement strand
CCCCCACCCCCCCCCCCACTCCTCTCTCTCCCCCACCCCCCCCCCACTCCTCTCTCTCCCCCACCCCCCCCCACTCCTCTCTCTCCCCCACCCCCCCCCACTCCTCTCTCTCCCCCACCCCCCCCCACTCCTCTCTCTCCCCCACCCCCCCCACTCCTCTCTCTCCCCCACCCCCCCCACTCCTCTCTCTCCCCCACCCCCCCACTCCTCTCTCTCCCCCACCCCCCCCACTCCTCTCTCTCCCCCACCCCCCCACTCCTCTCTCCCCCACCCCCCCACTCCTCTCTCTCCCCACCCCCCCACTCCTCTCTCTCCCCCACCCCCCCACTCCTCTCTCTCTCCCCCACCCCTCTCTCTCTCCTCTCTCTCCCAACCCCCCCCCCCCCACACCGATCCTCCCTCTTCCTTCCCTCCCCACCCCCTCCAATCCTTTCATCCTCTCCCATCCACCTTCCCAACTAATGGATCCCCTGAACTTCTTAAGAAAGACTTGCATTTTTCTCCTCTTCAAAAAGTCTTTTGCTGCCTACCTGAGAGCAAATGGAGTCTCGGTTTAATGTGTCACCCCCCCCTGAAAATGCAGCACTCCCTCAATAAAACGACTAACTTGCACTTATACAGTGCTTCTTACAACCTCAGGATGTCACAGGCAATGAAGTACTTTTAAAGTGTAGTCACTGTTATAATGTTGGGAATACCGCAGCAAATTTGCATACATCAAGCTCCCATAAACAGCAAAGTGATAATGACCAGATAATCTGTTTTTTATTAAGTTGAGGGATAAATATTGGTTGGGTCACCAGAGAGAACTCCCTTGCTTTTCTTCGGAACAGTGTCGTGGGATTTATTATAACCATCTGAGAGGGCCGAAGGTGGCTTGGTTTAACGTCTCATTTGAGAGAAGTCTCCTCCGACAGTGCAGCGCTCTCTCTGGACTGCACTGGGAGTGTCAGTCTGGGGATTATGTGTTCGAATCTCTGGAGTGGGACTCAAACCCACGACCTTCTGCCTCAGAGGCAAGAGAGTGCTCCTGTGTAAATCTTTCAAATGGGTTCTAAATTAGAGCAGGCAGCATCTCATGACAATGAGCAGCAGTGGTAATCTTGGCAACAGCTTGGCCACAAGCTCCAAGAGGACACAAGGGAATTGTTGCAGCACGTGTCACAAAGGCGCCATAATGGGTTTCACTTGGAATTACTGTTGACCCAATGTGCGGACGTACGTATTCCCCCGCTGTAAGCAGGATTCTCATTATTGACGTTTATTGAGTACCTTTGGGTCTCTGTTTTTCATGAGGATAAAATGCAGTGTACACCAAGGAAGTGTCAATCACTTTAATACCGACTGTGAGGTCATCAGTTCTGATGGGAGGCATTCAAAAATAGGTAACATTAATTTAAAGGTGTATTGCTGTGGGAAATAAAATCAGCCTTTGTTGCTGTATTTAACAGTCGCTTAGCAACAGTCACCAACCCTGACACAGCTGCTTCCCCCCCCCGCTCACTGCACGTTCACTATCAAGTTCCAGTCACCCTACATCAGTCTGCAATCGTACCACACTCGCCTTACGTCAGTCGAAGACCTGCTTCAATCATAAACAGTGGTGCCAAGCTGCCCAGGAATATTATATTGTACAGCGCCCTGATAATGGTACAGGATTAGGCGCCAGTGTCAATCCTTTTATCATTACAGCGCATTCACATAGCACTGTTAATGTCCCAGGGTGCCTCACTACAGGAAAAATATTCTGGCACCAAGAAGGAACCAGAAGCAGAATTAACGGAGGTGACTGAAGGCAGTGTTGAAGAGATAGGAATTACATAGAGTTTCCAGCACAGAAACAGGCCATTCAGCCCAACTGATCTATGCTGCTGTTTATATGCTCCATATGAGCCTCCTCCCACCCTGATTCATCTAACCCTTGCAGCGTATCCTTCTATTTCTTTCTCCTGCATGTGTTTATCTGGCTTCCCCTTGAATGCATCTATGCTATTCGCCGTAACTACTCTGTGTGGTAACGAGTTCCACATTCAAACCACTCTCTGGGTAAAGAGGTTTCTCATAAATTCCTTATTGGATTTATTGGTAACTATCTTACATTTATGGCCCCTGGTTTTAGTCTCCCCACAAGTGGAAACATTTTCTCTACGTCTACCCTATCAAACCCCTCCATAATTTTAAAGATCTCCATTGGGAAGGGACGGTTATAGGAAGAGATGAGAGCCCCGTGTTGGTTGGTTGTATCACTGATTTGAATTCAGTGCGAAAACTATCCACACTATCTCAGGGCAGCAGGGAACAGAAATGATCTCGGAAAGACTGAAATCACCAGCTCAGCATTGAAGCTGCCCTGTGCAGGAGTAAGGTTAGATTGTCCACATTCAGTGCCTTCATTTCCTATGTGCTGGATGGCATCATAAAGAACAACCTTGGATACTGTGTCCAGGCATTTCTCAAAGTATAGCAGTGCTCCTTTTTGCAAATTGTAGGCTTATTGTTGAACTCACTGGGTGATCCAATATGCTCCACTCACCATTAGGAATTAGGAACATAGGAACAGGAGTAGACCATTTAGCCCTGCAGGAAGATATCAATGTACTGGTCAGGTGGGCAGAACAGTGGCAAATGGAATTCAATCCGGAGAAGTGTGAGGTAATGCATTTGGGAAGGGCTAACAAGGCAAGAGAATACACATTAAATGGTAGGACATTGAAAAGTGTAGAGGAACAAAGGGACCTTGGAGCGCAAGTCCACAGATCACTGAAGGTGGGACAGATCGATAAGGTGGTTAAGAAGGCATACGGAATACTTGCCTTTATTAGCCGAGGCATAGAATTCAAGAGCAGGAAGGTTATGCTTGAACTGTATAAAACACTAGTTAGACCACAGCTAGAGTACTGCATGCAGTTCTGGTCAGCACATTACAGGAAAGATGTGATTGCACTAGAGAGGGTACAGAGGAGATTTACGAGAATGCCGCCTGGACTAGAGATTTTTAGCTATAAGGAAAGATTTGATAGGCTGGATTTGTTTTCTTTGAAACAGAAGAGGCTGAGGGGAGACCATATTGAGGTGTATAAAATTATGAGAGGCCTGGATAGAGTGGATAGGAAGGACCTTTTTTCCCTTAGCAGAGGGGTCAAGAACCAGAGGGCATAGATTTAAAGTAATTGGTAGGGGGATTAGAGGGGATTTGAGGGGAAATTTCTTCACCTAGGTAGGGGGGTCTGGAACTCACTGCCTGAAAGGGTGGAAGAGGCAAAAACCCTCACCACATTTAAAAAGTATTTGCATGTGCACGTGAAGTGCAGTAACCTACAGGGCTACGGACCAAGAGCTGGAAATAGGATTAGGCTGGGTAGCTCTTTATTGGCCGGCACAGACACGATGGGCTGAAATGGCCACCTTCCGTGCTGTAAATTTCTATGATTCTATGAACCTGCCGAGCCTGTACCGCCATTCAATTACATCATGGCTGATCTGTATCTTAACTCCATCTGCCAGCCTTGGTTCTGTAACCATTAAATATTTGCTAGGTAAGGGTAGTATCAATCTCAGTTTTGACATTTTTAATTGAACTCCAGCATCAATAGCGTGTTGAGGGAGAGAATTCCAGATTTCTACTACCCTTTGTGTGAAGAACTGATGCCTCACATCATCCCTGAAGGGCCGAGCACTAGTTTTAAGGTTGTGCTCCCTTGTTCTGGACTGCACCCCGCTCCCTCCTCCTCCCCCACCCCCAACAGAGGCAATAGATTTTCTTAATCATCCTAACAAATCCTTTAACCATCTTAAACAACTCAATTATCTCCCCCACTAATATTTTATATTTAAGGGAATAAGACCCTGTACTTTAACCCTTTTTGCCCTGGCAACATTCTGGTGAATCTGCTCTGCAGCCCCTCCAAGGCCAATATATCCTTCCTGAGGTGCAGTGCCCAGAATTGAATGCCAGATGGGGGTCTAACCAAAGCTCTATTCACCTGAACGGCAAAATTTCCACCCCTTTATATACCAGCCCTATTGAGATAAAGGCTAACGTTCCAAATCTTTTGAATTATTTTTTGTACCCATCCACTAACTTTTAGTGATTTCTGTACATGGAGCTCTATATTATTCTGCTGCTCCACAGTTCCTAGTTTCTCATTATTTAGAAAATACTCTGATTTATCTTTCTTGGGTCCAAAGTGGATATCCTCTTACTTGCCCTATTGAACTCAATCTGCCATAGTTTTGCCACTGAATCAACGTCCCTTTGCAACTTTCTGCTCCCACCTATATTATTTGCTACAATACACTACAATAAATGCTGGCCTTGCACATTCCAGAAAAAAAAATGACTGTGCCACCTAACTTGATGTTGTCAGCAAACTTGGATATATGGCACTCTATTCCTTCATCCAAGTCATTGATAAGTGACTTGGATGAAATGCAGGGTGAAACAGTGCGATATGGTGATAGTTGTCCCAAGTGCATGGCTCGAGATGGGATATCAAAAGGTAATGATGGGAAAGATGCCCCATAAACTTTCCAAATTACCTATTCACAGTGATACCGAGAGAATATGAGCTTCAGCCTCAATACTGTCATTTGGGACTGCCCTCTATAGGGATGAAGGGCACGTTGGCCTTTGTCATTCTGCTTCAATGCAGGTTATGCTTTTGATGTCGTCATGGATCAGAGGGACTCGTCTTCTGGATGAGACGTTACAACGACGCCCTGTCTGCCCTTTCAGGTGGATGTAAAAGAATCCACGGCACTATTCAAAGAGGAGATCTCCCTGGTGTCCTGGCCAGTATTTATTCCTCAATCAACATCACCAAAAACAGATGATCTGTTCATTACTGTTTGTGGCATCTTGCTGTGCGCAAATAGGCTGCCAGTTTTCCCCGCATGACAGCAGTGACTACACTCAAAAATACTTCATTGGCTGCAAAGTGCTTTGGGATGTCCCAAGGACGTGAAAGGGGGGGAGGGAAGAGAGGAGGGAGGGAGAGAGAGGGGGGAGGGGGGGAGAGAGAGGTCGGGGAGGTCAGGTCAGGGAGGGGGAGGTCAGGTCGGATCCAGACGGGGGGTGGGGGGAGCGGGAGCAGGAGCGCGGGTCGGGTCCAGTCAGGGGGGCGGGAGCAGGAGCGCGGGTTGGGTCCAGTCGGGTCGGGGGGCGGGACGGGTCGAGTCCAGTCCGGGGGGGGGGGGGGGTGGGAGCAAGAGCGCGGGTCGGGTCCAATCAGGGGGGCGGGAGCAGGAGCGCGGGTTGGGTCCAGTCGGGTCGGGGGGCGGGACGGGTCGAGTCCAGTCCGGGGGGGGGGGGAGCTGGGAGCAAGAGCGCGGGTCGGGTCAGGTCCAGTCGGGGGGAGGGCGGGAGCAGTGGTCGGGTCGGATCCAGTCGGGGGGGGGGGGGGGGGGGGGGGCGGGAGCAGGACCGTGGGTCGGGTCGGGTCCAGTCGGGGGGGCGGGAGCACGAGCGCGGGTCCAGTCGGGGTGGGGGGGGGGGGGCGGGAGCAGGAGCGCGGGTCGGGTCGGGTCCAGTCCGGGGGGGGGGTCGGGTCGGGTCCAGTCCGGGGGGGGGGGGGGGGGGGGGGGGGGGGAGCGGGTGTCGGGTCTGGTCGGGGGGGGAGGGAGCAGGAGCTGGCCGTGGGAGGAGCCTTATTCACGCAGCCCCAGTGAGGCCATTCGGCCAGGGCTAGGGGCTGCGTGCTTCGGGCGCCTGGAGCTACTGCACTTGCGTGCCCACTGTAGCACGCATGTGCAGAGGTCCCGGCACTGTTTTCAGCGTAGGGATCTGGCTCTGCCCCCCCACAGCTCGTGCTGGCTGCGCCGAGGGCCAGAGGACCTGCAAGTAGGTGGAGAATACGGAGCATTTTTTTAGGCGCACTTTGTGGCGCGAAAAACGGGCGTCCAGGTCGGGACTGCGCCGTTCTAGGCGCGTGTGGAAACTTGGGCCCTTAAAGAGTGATGGGTTTCCACATGCGTCACAGACACATAGTTGCATGGGGGGTTGGGGATGGGGAGTGCACAATATTCCAGGCTCAGAAGTGTGAAGGGTGTGATCTGGGGCGTAGTGCTGGAGGAAAATGGAGTTTGACCCTAATTGGTGCATCAGAACAATCAGATGGGAGATTGAAAGAGGTACCTGGAGATGAGCTGGGCTTGCAGTTCAACAGCGCAGCCTGCACTGTGAGTAATATTGATCAGAAGGCAAACCAACGCCTCAGCTCGCTGCAAGGAATAACCGTACAATGGATCCTCCTTCTTTGACTGGGAGACCAGGCTCGGTAGGGTCTGAAGCATCTTCATCAGTGCAGGATAGAAATCCCTGGAACACAAAGAGCAATGAGCCACACGGTAAGGGGATATCTGCTCTCCCTTCAAGTAAGACTTTCAGCCCTAAAACTCAGAAACTTAAACCAAATCTTTGCTGATTCCACTTCACCGATATTCCTCAGGGCCATTCCATACACGCTCCTCGCAGTTCCCAGAACTTGCACCCTTTAGGTCACTGCCATGATCTCACTCATACAACTCCAGCTCCCTGCAACCAAAGAGAATATATGCTCACTTGGGGGCTCAATTTTGCCCAAAGCCTTTTTTTGGTATATTGCCAGAGTTACACCCAGAGGCGTCGCGCAACCTGTCCTGTAGCCTACTGTCTGCGCCGAAAATGCTACTCATTTTACGCACGCGCGAAAAAAAGGGATGTTTTGACGAGATTCCTATGGGCACGCATGCGTAGTACAGCTGCCGGTCTGCAATTGGCCATTGTTAAAGAGCCAGTTATGTGCATGAGAACTTTTGAGTGCTGTGTGAGAACTTTAATTATCATTGGAAAAATCGGAGCTGCAGTACAAGATGCAACGCGGCTCAAGGACCAAGAATCACTAAGGAGGTGGTACTCAGTAAGATAATGGGACAAAAGGCGATAAATCCCCTGGACCTGATGGCTTGCATCCTAGGATCGTAAGAGAAGTAGCGGCAGGGATAGTGGATGCATTGGTTGTAATTTACCAAAATTCCCTGGATTCTGGGGAGGTCCCAGCAAATTGGAAAACTGCAAATGTAACGCCCCTATTTAAAAAAGGAGGCAGACAAAAAGCAGGAAACTATAGACCAGTTAGCCCAACATCTGTGGTTGAGAAAATGTTGGAGTCCATTATTAAAGAAGCAGGAGCAGGACATTTGGAAAAGCAAAATTCGGTCAGGCAGAGTCAGCATGGATTTATGAAGGGGAAATCACGTTTGACAAATTTGTTAGAGTTCTTTGAGGATGTAACGAACAGGATGGAGAGGGGAGAATCAGTGGACGTGGTGTATTTGGACTTCCAGAAGGCATTTGACAAAGTGTCACATAAAAGATTACTGCACAAGATAAAAGTTCACGGGGTTGGGGGGTAATACATTACCATGGATAGAGGATTGGCTAACAAACAGAAAACACACAGTCGGGATAAATGGTTTGTTCTCAGATTGGCAATCAGTAACTAGTGGGGTGCCACAGGGATCAGTGCTGGGACCCCAACTATTTACAATCTATATTAATGACTTGGAAGAAGGGACTGAGTGTAACGTAGCCAAGTTTGCTGACGATACAAAAATAGGAGGAAAAGCAATGAGTGAGGAGGCCTGCAAAAGGACAAACAGACGAGGTGAGTGGGCAAAAATTTGGCAGATGGAGCATAATGTTGGAAAGTGTGAGGTTATACACTTTGGCAGAAAAAAAATCTTAGAGCAAGTTATTATTTAAATGGAGAAAAATTGCAAAGTGCTGTAGTACAGTGGGACCTGGGGGACCTGGGGGTCCTGGGTGCATGAAACACAAAAGGTTAGTGTGTAGGTACAGCAAGTGATCAGGAAAGCCAATGAAATGTTGGCCTTCATTGCAAAGTGGATGGAGTATAAAAGCAGGGAAGTCTTGCTAGTTATACAGGGTATTGGTGAGGCCATACCTAGAGTACTACGTACAGTTTTGGTTTCCATATTTAAGAAAGGATATACATTTACTTTGGAGGCAGTTCAGAGAAGGTTCACTGGGTTGATTCCGGAGATTAGGGGGTTGACTTATGAGGAAAGGTTGAGTAGGTTGGGCATCTACTCATTGGAATTCAGAAGAATGAGAGGTGTAAGATTATGAAGGGGTTTGACAAGATGGATGCAGAGAGGATGTTTCCACTGATAGGGGAGACTAAAACTTGGGGGCATAATCTTAGAACAAGGGGCCGCCCATTTAAAACTGAGATGAGGAGGAATTTCTTCTCAGAGGGTTGTAAATCTGTGGAATTCGCTGCCTCAGAGCTGCGGAAGCTGGGTCATTGAATAAATTTAAGAAAGAGATAGACAGTTTCTTAACCAATAAGGGAATAAGGGGTTATGGGGAGCGGACAGGGAAGTGGACCCGAGTCCATGATTGGATCAGCCATGGTCGTATTAAATAGCTCAAGTGGCCGTATGGCCTACTCCTGCTCCTAGTTCTTATGTAATTTCTTACAGAATGAAGTGGAGGCACTAGTTACTGTGTTTGAGAACAGATGGCAGGAGCAGAGGTCGTATAAAAGTTCCACCCAAAGAAATGAAGAAACGCTGGAACCAACTTGCAGAAGATTACTGTGCAATGGTGACCACCCGAATTCTGGAGGCCAGTGCAAAAAAGTGGCAGGACCTTAGTCAAGTGTTAGTGCAAGTAATATTTTAATTTTTCAATGAAATTGCAATTGTAAATGTGACCATCTGCATAGGTCCCACCCAGCAGAAAGACACCCTCGCTAAAAAGTTATATTTTCATCTTTGCAGAGGAAAGTGCCACGCAACAAATGAGAAAGAACTCGAACAGAAGGAGGCCCAGCAAATCTGCACTCACTGACACCCTTGGAAGAGAGGGTCGCTGCTTTGATGGGTCTTGCCTGGAGAAAAGCAACCACCACTGCAAAACCACAACCACAACCCAGTGAGATGCAGCAAGGCACACCCAGGGCCCCATCGTCTGAGGCTGTGGGTCCCAATGGGGTGCAGCGAGGCACACCCAGGGCCCCCACCGTCCCAGACTGTGGGTCCCAATGGGGTGCAGCGAGGCACACCCAGGGCCCCCACCGTCCCAGACTGTGGGTCCCAGTGGGATGCAGCAAGGCACACCCAGGACCCCCACCGTCCAAGACTGTGGGTCCCAATGGGATGCAGCAAGGCACACCCAGGGCCCCCAGCGTCCCAGACTGTGGGTCCCAATGGGATGCAGCGAGGCACACCCAGGGCCCCCACTGTCCCACACTGTGAGTCCCAATGGGATGCAGCGAGGCACACCAGGGGCCCCACCGTCCCAGACTGTGGGTCCCAATGGGATGCAGCAAGGCACACCCAGGGCCCCCACTGTCCCAGACTGTGAGTCCCAATGGGATGCAGCGAGGCACACCAGGGGCCCCACCGTCCCAAACTGTGGGTCCCAAGTGGGATGCAGCAAGGCACACCGTGGGGAGAAGGAGAAGGGGAAGGGGAGGGGGAGCTCAACCGCACTCTCCTGAGATGCAGGATCTAACATGTGGATCACATGATGGCAATGAGTGTGGAGAGCACTGACCTTGCACGATCACTCCTGGACACCATCGGTGGGGTGGGTGATGAGGTATCGGGACTGTTGGGAGAAGTAACAACACTCTCACAAGAAATGGGAAAGCTGTCTGGGCACATGAGGGAGGGAATGTCGCAGGTAGTTGACATATTGTTGGTGCACGAGGGAGGGAATGTCGCAGGTAGCTGAGACCCTGTCGGCAAACATTAGAGAGGGAAAATTGGAAGTCGTTGAAACACTGTCAGGGTGCATGAGGGCATGTTGGAGTTTGCTGCTGCAATAAGGGAATACGCCCAAATCCTGCGCCCATTGACAGAATCAACTGCCACTCCCACACCTATCCCCAGACCAGGCTCTGAAGAGGCCCAAGCCAAGCCTTCCACATTACCGCCTGCACCCCCCCTCCCCCGCATCAAGTGCGCGCGCATTATCCGAGATGTTCGAAAGAATAAGTCTGGTACCAACCCGAGAAAAGCTGCGCCACCACCTGTGGGCAGAGGTGGTGGAGTCACCAAGACCAAGCATGGCGGGCGGTCTTGGCATAAGGTGGAGAAGAGATGGGTGCAGCCTTTCTTTGCTGCTGCTGTTATTATTATTGTTGTTGTTACTGTTCTCAAATAAAAAAATTTTTGTAAGTTATGTAAATTTACAAGTTTAAAAGTTAGTAAGTGATCTTAAGTGAAAATTTAAAGTTTGAGACAAGAATATGTTTATTGAAGTTAAGTACAAACAAATATTTGTTCAACTTTTGAATAAAATATTTTAAATTATAACAATTATTTACATTATTTGTTCGATTATTAACACCAACTTTTGAAGTAAACAAGAATCATTTCCATCATTTGTTCCATTAACACAACACAACATTACGGAACAGGTCCGAACAGTAAACATAGCCCATGTGGAATAGTTGCCGCTGAGCCTTCAGGCAGCAAAGTGTTCACGGATAAGGTGCTGGCGCAAGGCTCGAGCAATCGTTAAAGGGGCACGATGGCCCGCCCTCCTCCAGGTTCAGGTAGTTGCATGGCTTCCTCGTCCTCTGCATCTTCCTGATCATTATCATCAGCCACTCTCACCGCAGGTCAGTCTTCTCCTACCATCTGCTGCTGCCTCATCACGGCTAAGTTATGCAGCATACAACAGTGAACTGTTTCAAGATGCCAATGGTCCTCTCTACGATGCTGCGCGTTGCAATGTGCGACATGTTGTATCCCAGTCAGCTTCCGTCCGGGTTACGCGTAGGGGTGTCATGAGCCAGATGGCGAGGCCGTACCCTTTGTCTCCCAGCAGCCAACTCTGCCCTTCCGGCTGCTGCTGAAGCATAGCTGATATAGTATTCTTGGGTAGGATGAACGCATCATGGGTGCTCCCAGGGTATCTTGCATTAACTGACATGTGATGCATGCCGTCACACACGAGCTGCACATTAAAGTAGAAGCCTTTTCTGTTCCTGTACATCTTGGAATCCTCCAAAGATGCTTGCAAGGCGATGTGGGTACAATCAATACAGCCCTGTACCTTTGGGCAATCCTGGAGAAGCCCACAGCCCTGTCGCGCATTGCCTGGGCGGTCATGGGGAACTTTATGTAGTCATTGCTCCGGGCATATCATGCAGCAGTCACCTGCCGAATGCAGACATGTGTTGCATATTGTGAAATGGCGCACACATCCCCAGTTGTAGCTTGGAACAATCCAGATGCATAGAATGAAAGTGCAGCTGTAATCTTCACTTCAACTGACAAAGCAGTCCTCCTGACGCTTCTAAGTTGCAGGTCTGCTTTTCCCAACTCACAGATCTCAGTTACAACTTCTTTGCGGAAACGCAGTCTTCAGGCACAGTCTCCATCACTCAGTGCAGGTACAAACGCCTGTCTCGATAAATCCCACGCAGGGCTCTGAGGTTCCTCATGCGATGACGTCGAATCAATTGTCTCCTCCGCAGCATCATCATGCAAAAGGCTTGCACATGGTATGGCATCGTCAGTATTGCCCCCATGCTTAACTTTTACCTGTGCAAGAAGCTCAAAACGGCAAGCAGGCACAACACGGTTCCTTGTTCTTTCTCCCCACAGGTCTGTATGGACTACACTCAGGCGCAGTAATCGGGAACTCCCCCCACCCCCAAAGCTACATTTGATGCATATTGCAGTCTCATGATGCCTTCCTATCAACTTCCACAGCCTCCCACCCACCCGGGCTTGATTTGATGGGTAGCACAGTCTTGCGATGCCTTTCGATCGCTGAGCACAACCCCCCACTTCCCGCCCCGGGCTTCTTTTTCAGCAGAGCCCCGAGCCAGTGTCCGGGCGCGGGACCGATTCTCCCGGCTGACGCTAAGACTCTCCAGCCCTGTTTGCAGACGTTCGGTGGTGACGTGTCAGTTGAAAAAATATGAAAACTTACAGAATTCCATCAAACTTCCATTTTCTGCATTATAAAGGTAAAAAAATGGAATCTTTATTCTGCATATTTAAGTCTTCTTGACTCCCTCTAAATTTTGCTGGCTGAAAAACAAGGGCGTCTTTCTGTGCCGATTTTTCAATGTGCGCTGCTGTTTCTTAACTCACCAGAAAGTTTTTCCGGAGTGGTCACATAACCGACCTAGGAGAATTTTTTTTGTGGCAAACTTCCATAATTGACAAAAACTGGCGCAGACATCAGGTTACGCCCCCATGACGCAAAAAAATACTAATATAAAAAAAATCGGAACTGAGTTACGCTGGCGCACATTTCTTGGGGAAACTTTAATTTTTTTAACTTACGCAAAAAAAAGGGCGCAAATCACGGGAAAATTGAGCCCAGTGTCTGTCAGTGGGTAGCACACTCGCCTGTTAATCATAAAGTCGTGGGTTCAAGTCCCACTCCAAAGACTTGAGTACAAAATCGAGGCTGACACTCGTAGTGCAGTACTGAGGGTGCTGCACCGTCTTTCGATGAGACATTAAACCATCTTCCCTCTCAGATAGAGGTAAAAGATCCCACAGCAGTTTTCGAATAAGAGCAGGGGAGTTCTCCCCAGTGTCCTAGCCGACATTCATCTCTCAACATCACGAAAACAAATTATCTGGTCATTATCACACTGTTATTTGAGAAACCTTGCTATGGGCAAATACATTTTAAAAGGACTTCAGTGGCTCTAAAGCACTTTAGGATGTCCTGAAAGGCACTTCCCCTACTATAAATATAGTAGAAAAGACGAGCTGCTCGATTAAAGCCTGAAACATCACGCCTAGCCACTTCACCCCTTCTCCTCACCATCCCCAACCCCCACCATCCAGCAGCAATGGGAAAGGCAAAAAAACTGGGAAAAAAACAATATAAAAAATTGGAAAATACCTCTCCCCCTAGGGAGGGAGAGAGAAAACAGGGAAATATAGACCGGTCAGCCTGACATTGGTAGTGGGTAAAATGATGAAATCAATTATTAAGGATGTCATGACAGCGCATTTGGAAAGAGGTGACATGATAGGTCCAAGTCAGCATGGATTTGTGAAAGGGAAATCATGCTTGACAAATCTTCTGGAATTTTTGAGGATGTTTCCAGTAGAGTGGACAAGGGAGAACACACAAGAGATTAATGTGCAAAGTTAAAGCACATGGGATTGGGGGTAGTGTGCTGACATGGATTGAGAACTGGTTGGCAGACAGGAAGCAAAGAGTAGGAGTAAATGGGTACTTTTCAGAATGGCAGGCAGTGACTAGTGGGGTACCGCAAGGTTCTGTGCTGGGGCCCCAGCTGTTTACACTGTACATTAATGATTTAAACGAGGGGATTAAATGGAGTATCTCCAAATTTGCGGATGAAACTAAGTTGGGTGGCAGTGTGAGCTGCGAGGCGGATGCTATGAGGCTGCAGAGTGAATTGGATAGGTTAGGTGAGTGGGCAAATGCATAGCAGATGAAATATAATGTGGATAAATGTGCAGTTATCCACTTTGGTGGTAAAAACAGAGAGACAGACTATTATTTGAATGGCGACAGATTAGGAAAAGGGGAGGTGCAACGAGACCTGGGTGTCATGGTACATCAGTCATTGAAGGTTGGCATGCAGGTACAGCAGGCGATTAAGAAAGCAAATGGCATGTTGGCCTTCATAACGAGCGGATTTGAGTACAGGGGCAGGGAGGTGTTACTACAGTTGTACAGGGCCTTGGTGAGGCCACACCTGGAGTATTGTGTACAGTTTTGGTCTCCTAACTTGAGGAAGGACATTCTTGCTATTGAGGGACTGCAGCGAAGGTTCACCAGACTGATTCCCGGGATGGCGGGACTGACATATCAAGAAAGACTGGATCAACTGAGCTTGTATTCACTGGAGTTCAGAAGAATGAGAGGGGATCTCATAGAAACATTTAAAATTCTGATGGGTTTAGACAGGTTAGATGCAGGAAGAATGTTCCCAATGTTGGAGAAGTCCAGAACCAGGGGTCACAGTCTAAGGATAAGGGGTAAGCCATTTAGGACCGAGATGAGGAGAAACTTCTTCACCCAGAGAGTGGTGAAACTGTGGAATTCTCTATCACAGAAAGTTGTTGAGGCCAATTCAGTAAATATATTCAAAAAGGAGTTAGATGTAGTCCTTACTACTAGGGGGATCAAGGGGTATGGCGAGAAAGCAGGAATGGGGTACTGAAGTTGCATGTTCAGCCATGAACTCATTGAATGGCGGTGCAGGCTCTAAGGGCCGAATGGCCTACTCCTGCGCCTATTTTCTATGTTTCTACTCTCCGCTCCCCAAATCGCGCCCTCCCCAATCCCCAGAATGTACTCACATACTGCACCCTACGCCTCAAATCACATGTCACACATACCCCTGCCCTCCCCAGTCTTCCTCCTCCACCATACCCAGCCACTCATTCGGCCTATGCAACCCTTATACATACTTCCCACCCCACTTTCATTCAGTGAAACCCATGTACTAATCCTGCCCCCATCTCCCGCTTTTCGCTGCACACTCACTTGTACAGGTCACATGCTTGTCCGTAGTTGGTTGCGACAGCCCATAACCGCAAGGCCTCGATGCTCAATGCAAAGGCCTCCTGCCGCTCCAAGGGCAGATCGCGAGGATCCTCTGCTACGAACCTCCCGATTCGTCCCTTCATGTTGTATTTGTTTAACTGTTTAAAAATATATATAGCAGCACAAACTGTGTGTTATTAAGCAATCTGGTTATTCGTGAATCATAGCCCAACAGATACATCCAGGCAAGTTAGATACAGCAAGTGCATACGGTGTGCAGTTGTAAACTGCTCTCTACAAAGAGCTACTTCTCTCAATGGATTTTTCCCAATTATACTTAATGTTGATTGGAGGGATATCTTTGTGTTAACTCAAGTGAGGTGCATCAGTGCTGGGAAATAAAGCACTTTTCCACTGAAGACACCCAACGTCAGCATCAAAGACTCCCAGGACAGCTACAGCACGGGTTAGATACAGAGTAATGCTCCCTCTACCCTATCCCATCAAACACTCGCAGGGCAGGTGCAGCACGGGATAGATAGAGTAAAGCTGCCTCAAAACTGCCCTATCCAACACTCCCTATTACCATAGCCCACAGGGCAGGTGCTGCATTGGGTTAGATACAGAGTAAAGCTTCCTCTACACTGTCCCAGCAAATGCTCCATTGGCTGTAAAGCACTTTGAGACATCAGGT
Organism: Pristiophorus japonicus; assembly: GCF_044704955.1. Classification (NCBI taxonomy): domain Eukaryota; kingdom Metazoa; phylum Chordata; class Chondrichthyes; family Pristiophoridae; genus Pristiophorus; species Pristiophorus japonicus. Next base: position 173,575,002 of record NC_091980.1, on the reverse strand, counting down.
GGTCGTGCAAGGCGCTATATAAATGCAAGTCTTTCTTTCTTTCTACTCTGCCCTGACTATGTGCCTTCGTCCCAACCTTAGTTGAGCATGTCCTACTGGGGAACTGTGACATTCTAGTGGTCTTTTTAAGCAAGGCTGCCTATTTAATGCTGAATTAGGAACTGTTTTGTTCTGTAGGCTTTGGCCCATTGAGTGGCAACAAAATGTCCAAACCCATCTCACATAAAGATCCTTACACATCAAAAATAGAAAAAGCTGCAATAAAATCAACTTTAAGCTTGCAAGCTAAGAGTGAAGCTCAAAATGGATACCAAAGATGGCCAGACTGTGACAATAGGTGATTAAATCCCTGATCAGGATGATAAAAGTGCTTTGATCTAGGGTGAACTGATAGGATTCTCGCAACAGATGGGTGATCGGATTAGACAGCGTGTGCTTAACTTTCATAGCATCTTCATGCTATTATGATTTTATCTCGAGTGTCTGAGTGACCTTTTCCTTGACCACGATTGACCTCCGGACCCAACCAATCAGCGCAGGCCACTCTGGGACCATACAAACGTAGGATTTTAAATGCTATAGATTTTAAGGCGGCAGCAAGACTAAGGGGCAGTAAGGATTTCCATGGTCTTGAAGTCCAGGGAAAGAATCCTTGGTTTACCAGAAATTGTGCTATAATTTCAATAGAACTCCAGAACATAAAAACTGAAAAAACTAAGAAAATAAAAGCAGGAATAGGCCATACGGCCCTTCCAGCCTACTCCGCTGTTCAATAAGATCATGGGTGATCTTCGACCTCAATTCCACCTTCCCGCATTATCCCCATAGCCCTTAGTTCTCTTAGTATCCAAAAATCTGTCTATCTCTGTCTCGAATATACTCAACGACTGAGCATCCAATTCCAAAGATTCACCACCCTCAGTGAAGAAATTTTTCCTCACCTCAGTCCTAAATGGCCGAGCCCTTGTTTTGAATGTGACATCACCTGATGCAGAGCATTTCAATATAGATAAAATTATCTGTCTCTTTGAAACTCTCTGGGGATGGGATTCATTTCAACAGAAGGATTTGCACTGGCTTGTACCAGGAGTTGCAGCCAGAATCGGAACAGCCTTCTGAAAAGTCAGCTGCTTTTCAAGTAGCTGTTAAGATCAAGGAGGGTGTAAACTTTTATATTCCTAGTTTGTCCAGGCTCCAGGTTGCGACTAACCCAGGGAATCTAATAATTTTCCAAAACCAACAGAGCAGCAGTTAGTTACTCAATAACTTGGAATCAGCACTTGGCTTATGAAGATACATGGTGACAGTGACCATACACATGTTGCGATTGAAACAAAGAACCTCACCATCAGGATCTAACATTACGAGGGAGCTGGATTATCAGCAAAGGTGCAGTCAGTATTGACTGGAAGGAGATACTGATAAATATATATTATATATATATATATATTATATATGTGTGTGTGTGTGTATATAGAGAGAGAGATATATTATCACTGCGACGTGATAGTATATACCCAAGGATACTGAAGGAAGCGGAGATGGAAATAGCAGAGGTTCTGATATAATTTTCTAAAATTCTGTGGAAAGGAACATTGTGTCAGATGACAGGAGGATGGCAAATGTGACACCCTTCTTCAAAGAGGAGATAAAGATAAACCAGAAAGTTATCGGTTGATCTCACTTCAAGTTTTGGTAAATTACCAGTCTATAATATGGGATGACGTTACTTAACACATGGACAGAAATGTGATCAGAGCCAGGCAACCTGGATTGCTAAAGGGCTGGTTATGCTTGACCAACATTAGATAATTCTTTGGAGAAAACAGAGGATAGGTATAGGAAATTCAGTGGATCTGATTAATATGGAGTTTGAAAAGGCACTGCCATTAAGGGGAATGTAGACAGAAGGTCAAAGGGCAAAAAATAGAATCAGGGTAAATGGAAGCTTCTTAGACTAGAACGATATGGTGAGTAGTGTTCCATAGGGATCTGTGTTGGGGCCATTCTTACTTTTAATATAAACAAAGGATCTGGATTAGGAATTGAAGGAACAGAATTCGTCAATGATGCTGAATTAGCCAAGTATGGCAAACTGTGAGGAGGACTGTGAAGGACTGCAAGAGGATGCAGATGGGCAGAGAGGTGGCAGATGCAGGTTAACATAGAAAAATGTGAAGTGTCAGAACAGGGGAAAAGAAATAGAACTGAAGTGGCACAGTTTTAAACGGAGCAGGGGAACATGGATGTGTGGATGTACAAGTCAATAAATGTAGGTGGGTTAGGCCAAGTAGATAAGACCACAAAAAAAAAGGCAAAGGGAACCTGTGCCTTCAGCTGCCTGGACCTCAGCTCTGGAACTCCCACCCTAAGCCTCTCTACCTCTCCTTTGTCCTTTAAGATGCTCCTTAAAACCTACCTCTTTAACCAAGCTTTTGGTTACCTGCACTAATTTCTTCTTATGTGTCTCGGTGTCAAATTTATTTGTTTTGTCTTACAACACTGCTGTGAAGCGCCTTGGGACATTTCACTACGTTAAATACAAGTTGCATTTGTCATTTGTAGCCGAAATGTGGCGAATGTAGAATGGGTTAAGCGAAGGTGACCCTTACCAGAATAGTCGAAAGATTCCTTCCCGCAGATGCCAGGACCCGGGTCAGTTTCATAGCAGCTGCAGTTGGCACACCGTGGGTACTGGTCATTGGCTCGCCCGTCCTCGGGGTCTGGATCTGCCAGGTGGACGGCAGGAACTCCGAGACGATTGTCTCAAGCAGCCTCGGGCACCCCAGAATCTGAGCGAGTGAGAGAGAGAGAGAGAGAGAGAGAGAGAGAGAGAGAGAGAGAGAAAGAGAGCATTAGACTGAAGAAACAACCTTCTTCTAACAAACTTCACACCACTTTTGGGTCTTCATACGAACAAAGATCCTCTGGTCCATTCAGCCTGTCCCACACAATTGTGATACCTCATTTATCACAATATATAGACCCCTCTCCCAAACGCAGCCCCCCACCCCCCCGAAACCATGTGATCTCCTGGGAGGTGTGAAAAAACAGATTAAAAATCCAAGCCAATTTGGGTGGAAAAATATCTGGGAAACCCCTCTACGATCAATCTAGGTGATCAAAACTAGTCCAGATCACCACTTTGGCGCTGAATTTTCTGCAGTACCCACCTTGACACGTGTAACTTCAGGAATCACCGACAGCCAGGCCTAGGTCCTTGAGAACTACATGCTACCATTGCCAGACCATTCTACATGTCCTGTCCCATGCAACTCTCACACCTGCCTCGTATTTTTTTGCCAAAACCGGTTTATTCATTCGCCTCCATTAGTGGTGAACTACGATCATGGATTTGATGGGAGTAAATAAGGAGAAACCGTTTCCACTGGCAGGTGGGTCAGTGACCAGGACACACGAGTTAAGATAATTGGCAAAAGAACCAGAATAGAGATGAGGAGTCATTTTATTTTTTTTTCGAAGTGGGTTATGATAATCTGGAATGCACTGCCTGAAAGGGTGGTGGAAGCAGATTCAAGATAGATACTTGAAAAGGAAATATTTGCAGGGCTATGAGGAAAGAACGAGGCGGGGGTGGGGGGGGGTGCTCATTAGATAGCTCTTTCAAGGAGCCGGCCCAGATACGATGGCCCGAGTGGCCTCCTTCTCTTCTGTAAGATGGGGAGAACACAATTATCCCAACAGTTTTTAGATCTCCCTCCCCTCATGCTCTCCCGCTCATCTGATTCTTACTGACATGCGACCACATTCTTTGCTTCCTGGGCTTCCAACTCTTTCCTTCTGCCTCGACCCACAATGTCTCCCTTGAGCACCCCCATTGCAAAGCCCAAAATTCCCTCCCACTCATGCACCTCATTTTCTATTCTATTCCCCCTCTGCATTACCGATAACTTCCATATGCACCACCAAGCACTCCCACTTCTGAGATGAGGGGGTTGACATGAAGAAAGGTTGAGTAGGTTGGGCCTATACTCATTGGAGTTTTGAAGAATGAGAGGGGATCTTATCAAAACATATAAGATACTGAAGGGGCTCGACAAGGTAGATGCAGAGAGGATGATTCCACTCATGTGGGAATCTAGAACTAGGGGGCATAGTTTAAGAATAAGGGGTCACCCATTTAGAACTGAGACGAGAAGGAATTTCTTCCCTCTGATGGTCGTAAATCTGTGGAATTCTCTACCCCAGAGAGCTGTGGAAGCTGGGTCATTGAATATATTTAAGGTGGAGATAGATATTTTAAAGATAAAGGAGTGAAGGGTTATGGGGAGCAGGCAGGGACATGGAGCTGAGCCCATAATCAGATCAGCCATGATCTTTTAGAATGGTGGAGCAGGCTCAAGGGGCCGAATGGCCTACTCCTGCTCCTATTTTCTATGTTCCGACAAGCATCCAGCCTACTCACTCCCTAAAGCACCCCAAGCTATCGTGCCAGACCTGGCTCAGACGTAGCACTCTCGTCTCCAGTCAGAAGATTTTGGATTCAATCTCCACTCCACGCTGCCACTCCAGTGCAGTACTGAGGGACTATTGCACTGTCGGAGGTGCCATCTTTCGGATGAGATGTTAACTCGATGCCCTGTCTGCCCTCTAAGATGGATGTAAAATATCCCATGGCACTCTTTCAAAAAAGAGCAGGGGAGTTCTCTCCAGTGTCCCAGTCAATATTTATCCCTCAACCAACATCACCAAAACAGATTATCTGGTAAGTTATCACACTGCTGATGGTGAGAGCTTGCTGTGCACAAATTGGCTGTTATGTTTTCTACATTACAACAGTGAATACATTTCAAAAGTACTTCATTAGCTGTAAAGCACTTTGGGACGTCCTGAGGTTGTGAAAGTCGCTATATAATTGCAAATTCTCTCTTGAAATGAATGTGTGCAAAACTGTTGACTATCGCTGACAATTACTGACAGTATATTAATTACCTGATTACAAGCCTCAGAGGAGTGTCTTGCTATTCGAGTCAAGATCTCCAAAATGTCAAGAACGACTGAGGGAACAGGTCGAACAACTTCGAGGATGTAACGTAAACGGTGAAGTACTTTCATCTTCAGCAAACCCTGAGGGAAGGGGGGAGAATATCGCAGACAAGTTAAACATCAGGGGGCAGAGTTTCTGCTTTGGCACAAAATTGCGCCCATTTGAGAAGCTTTTTTTTCTCCCCGAGTTTCCACTGAAACTCATTTGCCTAACGCCAAACGCAATGAAGTGCCAGGAACCAGCGCAATCGGCCAGCATTTTAAAACAATTTTTTTAAAATTTGCTTTAATATATTTCTTGATACATTTAAGAGTAATAACTAGATGCAGTTTGATTGATACAGCTGCAAATGGGGTTATCACAAAAAAGGTATTGTTAATTGCAGCGTCAAGCCATACATAGAATCATGGAATAGTTGAAGCATGGAAGACGGCTGTGCCGGCTCTCTGCAAGAACACTTCAGCTAGTCCCACTCCCCCGCCCTTTCCCCGTAGCCATGCAATTTTTTTCTTTCAGGTGCTTATCCAACTCCCTTCTGAAAGCCGTGAATGAGTCCGACTCGACCACACCCTTTCAGCCAGTGCATTCCAGATAAACACTTCACTAGAAAAAAAGTTTTTTCTCAAGTCACCTTTGGTTCTTTTGCCAATCACCTTAAATCTGTGTCCTCTGGTTCTCAACCCTTCTGTCAATGGGAACAGTTTCTCTCTATCGACTCTGTCCAGACCCCTCATGATTTTGGACACCTATCAAATCTTCACTCAATCTTCTCTGCTCTAAAGAGAGCAACCCAGATTCTCCAGTCTATCCATATAACTGAAGTCCCTCATCCCTGGAATCGTTCTCGTAAATCTTTTCTGCACCCATTCTAAGGCCTTCACATCCTTCCTAAAGTGCGGTGCCCAGAATTGGACACAAAATTCCAGTTGAGGCTGAACCTGTGCTTTATACAGATTCATCATAATCTCCATACCTCTATTCATGAAGCCCAGGATCTCGTCACCTGCCCTGCCCTGTCACCTTCAATGATTTGTGCACATATACCCCTAGGTCTCTCTGTTTGTGCACCCCCTTTAGGATTGTACCCTTTAGTTGATATTTCTTCTTCACATTACAGCAAAATTCTAAAGGGGCAAAGTGTGTTAAAAAGACAAGCCTGAAGGCTCTGTGCCTCAATGCAAGGAGTATTTGGAATAAGGTGGACGAATTAACTGCACAGATAGCAGTTAATGGACATGATGTAATTGGCATCACGGAGACATGGCTCCAGGATAACCAAGGTTGGGAACTCAACATCCAGGAGAATTCAACATTTAGGAAGAAGAGGCAGAAAGGAAAAGGGGGCGGGGTGGCGTAACTTGTTAAAGAGGAAATTAATGCAATAGTAAGGAAGGACATTGGCTTGGATGATGTGGAATCGGTATAGGTAGAGCTATGGAATACCAAAGGGCAGAAAGCGCTAGTGGGAGTTGTGTGCAGGCCACCAAACAGTAGTGGTGAGATTGGGGACAGCATCAAACAAGAAATAAGGGATGTGTGCAATAAAGGCACAGCAGTTATCATGGGCAACTTTAATTTACATATAGATTGGGCTAACCAAACTGGTAGCAATGCAGTGGAGAAGGATTTCCTGGAGTGTATTAGGGATGATTTTCTTGACCAATATGTCGAGGAACCAACTAGAGAGAGCTGGCCATCCTAGACTGGGTGATGTGTAATGAGAAGGGACTAATTAACAATCTTGTTGTGCAAGGCCCCTCGGGGAAGAGTGAACATAATATGGTAGAATTCTTTATTCAGATGGAGAGTGACACAGTTAATTCAGAAACTAGGGTCCTGAACTTAAGGAAAGCTAACTTCGACGGCATAAGGCGTGAATTGGCTAGAATAGACTGGCAAATGATACTTAAAGGGTTGACGGTGGATAGGCAATGGCAAACATTTATAGATCACATGGATGAATTTCAACAATTGTGCATCCCTGTCTGGAGTAAAAATAAAACATGGAAGGTGGCTCAACCGTAGCTAACAAGGGAAATTAAGGATCGGGTTAGATCCAAGGAAGAGGTGTATAAATTGGCCAAAAAAAGCAGCAAACCTGAGGACTGGGAGAAAGTTTTGAATTCAGCAGAGGAGGACAAAGGGTTTGATTAGGAGGGGGAAAATAAAGTACGAGAGGAAGCTTGCCGGGAACATAAAAACTGACTGCAAAAGCTTCTATAAATAGGTGAAGAGAAAAAGATTAGTGAAGACAAACGTAGGTCCCTTGCAGTCAGACTCAGGTGAATTTATAATGGGGAACAAAGAAATGGCAGACCAATTGAACAAATACTTTGGTTCTGTCTTCACGAAGGAAAACACAAATAAACTTCTGGATGTACTAGGGGACCGAGGGTCTAGAGAGAAGTAGGAACTGAAGGATATCCTTATTAGGCAGAAAATTGTGTTGGGGAAATTGATGGGATTGAAGGCCGATAAATCCCCGGGGCCTGATTGTCTGCATCCCAGAGTACTTAAGGAAGTGGCCCTAGAAATAGTGGATGCATTGGTGATCATTTTCCAACAGTCTGTCAACTCGGGATCTGTTCCTATGGACTGGAGGGTGGCTAATGTAACACCACTTTTTTTAAAAAGGAGGGAGATAAAACGGGTAATTATAGACCGGTTAGCCTGACATCAGTAGTGGGGAAAATGTTGGAATCAATTAAGGATGAAATAGCAGCGCATTTGGAAAGCAGTGACAGGATCGGTCCAAGTCAGCATGGATTTATGAAGGGGAAATCATGCTTGACAAATCTTCTGGAATTTTTTGAGGATGTAACTAGTAGAGTGGACAAGGGAGAACCAGTGGATGTGGTGTATTTGGACTTTCAAAAAAACCTTTGACAAGGTCCCACATAAGAGATTGGTATGCAAAATCAAAGGGAGTAATGTACTGGCGTGGATAGAGAATTGCTTGGCAGACAGGAAGCAGAGAGTCGGGCTAAATGGGTCTTTTTGGAATGGGAGGCAGTGACTAGTGGAGTGCCGCAGGGCTCAGTGCGAGGACCCCAGCTCTTTACAATATACATTAATGATTTGTATGAAGGAATTGAATGTAATATCTCCAAGTTTGCAGATGACACTAAACTGGGTGGTGGTGTGAGCTGTGAGGGGGATGCTAAGAGGCTGCAAGGTGATTTGGACAGGTTAGGTGAGTGGGCAAATGCATGGCAGATGCAGTATAATGTGGATAAATGTGAGGTTATCCACTTTGGAGGCAATAACACGAAGGCAGATTATCTGAATGGTGGCAGATTAGGAAAAGGGGAGGTGCAACGAGACCTGGGTGTCATGGTTCATCAGTCATTGAAAGTTGGCATGCAGGTACGGCAGGCGGTGAAGAAGGCAAATGGCATGTTGGCCTTCATAGTTAGGGAATTTGAGTATAGGAGCAGGGAGGTCTTACTGCAGTTGTACAGGGCCTTGGTGAGGCCTCACCTGGAATATTGTGTTCAGTTTTGGTCTCCTAATCTGAGGAAGGACGTTCTTGCTATTGAGGTAGTACATCGAAGGTTCACCAGTCTGATTCCAGGGATGGCCGGACTGACGTATGAGGAGAGACTGGATCAACTAGACCTTTATACACTGGAGTTTAGAAGGATGAGAGGGGATCTCATAGAAACGTATAAGATTCTGACGGGTTAGATGCGGGAAGAATGTTCCCGATGTTGGGGAAGTCCAGAACCAGGGGACATAGTCTAAGGATAAGGGTTAAGCCATTTAGGACTGAGATGAGGAGAAACTTCTTCACTCAGAGAGTTGTTAACCTGTGGAATTCCCTGCCGCAGAGAGTTGTTGATGCCAGTTCATTGGCTATATTCAAGAGGGAGTTAGATATGGCCCTTATGGCTAAAGGGATTGAGGGGTATGGAGCGAAAGCAGGAAAGGGGTACTGAGGTGAATGATCAATCATGATCTTATTGAATGGTAGTGCAGGCTCGAAGGGCCGAATGGCCTACTCCTGCACCTATTTTCTATGTTTCTGTGTTTCTCTCATTCTTTCTACCAAAATGTATCACTTCACACTTTTCTGTGTTAAATTTCATCTGCCACGTGTCTGCCCATTCCACCATCCTGTTTATATCATCTTGAAGTCTATTACCATTCTCCTCACTGTTCACTATACTTCCAAGTTTTGTGTCATCTGCAAATTATGAAATTGTGCCCTGTACACCCACATCCAAGTCATTAATATATATCAAGAAAAGCAGTGGTCCTAGTATCGACCCCTGGGGAACACCAGCCAATACCTCCCTCCAGTCCAAAAGACAACCATTCACCACTACTCTCTGTTTCCTGTCACTAAGCCAATTCCGTATCCATGCTGCCACTATCCCTTTCATTCCATGGACTTGAACTTTGCTGACAAGCCTATTATGTGGCACTTTGTCGAACGCCTTTTGGAAATCCATGTACACCACGTCAACTGCATTGCCCTTATCAACCCTCTCTGTTACCTCATCAAAAAACTTGATCAAGTTGGTTAAACACAATATGCCTTTAACAAATCCATGCTGGCTTTCCTTAATTAATCCACACCTATCCAAATGACTGCTAATTTTGTCCCTGATAATTGTTTCTAAAAGCTTCCCCACTACCAACTGGCCTGCAGTTTCTGGGTTTATCTTTACACCCTTTTTGAACAATGGAGTAACATTTGTAATTCTCTTAACTCCACCGCCACCAAATGGATTAAAAAGACAACACAGTCGCCATGTGACCCACTTCGCCGAATGTGGGGGAATTATCAGTCCTCTGGCACCATCCCCGTATCTATGGAGGATTGGAATATTATAGCCAGTACCTCCGCGATTTCCGCCCTGAATTACCTCGGCATTCTAGGATGCATCCCAAACGCTCCTGGTGATTTATCTACTTTAAGTACAGCCAGCATTTCTAATACTTCTTTATCAATACCACTTCTTTATCAATTTTTATTCTATCGAGTGTCACCACTATCTCCTCCTTCACCATGTCTATGGCAGCACCTCTTCCTTGAGGAAGACAGATGCAAAGTACTTGTTTAGTACCTCATCCTCTGTCTCCATAGATAGGTCTCTTTTTTGGTCCCTAATCAGCCCCACCTCATCTCTTTTACAATTTATATGCCTATAGAAGACTTTTGGATGATATTTTGTGTTAGCTGCCATTCTATTCTGATACCCTCTCTTTACCCCTCTTATTTTCTTTTTCACTTCTTCTCTGACCTTTCTATATGAAGCCTGATTCTCGGTTATTTCCATCTGACATCTGTCAAACGTGCTCTTTTTCTGCTTCATCATATTCTCTATCTGTTGTGTTATCCAGGGAGCCCTGACTTTACGTTGTCATTTGTAGCCAAAACTGAGATTGATTGATTTTAATTAGGCAATGGTATGAAGGGTTATGAAAGCAAGACGGGTAAATGGAGTTGAGATACAGATCAGCCATGACCTAAGTGATAGACGGAAAAGACTCCAGGGACTGAATAGCCCACTTCTGTTCCTACATGTTCCTTCCGAAGTGATAAGGATCAGAACAGATTATAAATGCAATCCTACAAGTGCACCCAGCTGCTAGTGGTAAGGAGGCACTGGGCCTTAAGTTGCCAAGCCTGCAGGGATCTTTGTCAAGAGGCTATGCTTTGGTGTAGAGATTTGTTATTCCATTTGTGTCAGATATAAAATCAGTACAATGGGAAAGCCAGTAAATACTATTGGAGCAGGCTACTCTGGGAACAAGTCATTCAGCTGATCGACCCTGACAAGCATCACAGGCTATTCATCCCGAGTTTTGGCTGGCTTCTTGCCCTTTCCCCAAAATAACATTGTGCAACTGAAACATCTAGACTTAAATAATAAATGAAGCTTCAAGGGTGTGGAATGGGCGATCAAGCCTCTTGATGGTTCCATCTTTACAACAACTTGCATTTATATAGCACGTTTAACGTAGTAAAATGTCAAAAGATGCTTCACAGGACCGCAAACAAAATTTGACATCAAGCCACAGAGATATTAGCTAAAAGCTTGGTCAGAGGTAGGTTTTAAGGAGCATCTTAAGGAGGAGAACGAGGTAGGGAGAGAATTCCTGAGCTTGGGTCCAAGGCAGCTGAAGGCATGGCTGCCAATGGTGGAGCGATGAAAATCGAGGATGTGTAAGAGGTCAGAATTGGAGGAGTGAAGGCATCAGAGGGTTGTAGAGGTTACAGAGATAGGGAGGGGCAAGGCCATTTATTTGAAAACAAAGATGATAATTAATAAATGTAAAAAATACACAGTGCAAAAGGGAGCGCTATAGGACTGCGTCCAGTGTAATGGTGTGACCAACAAGGCATGCCCTCTGTGATTGTACTTTGGTGCCGTGAGCCTATCTCACTGAGCAACAGAGAGTCGCAGAGAGAAGGGATACGAGCAGGTAAGGGAGGGTGGTGACATGTGACAGCGTGCAAAAAAAAAACAGATCTTAAAAACAAATGCAAGCAGGGAAAGAAAGGGTGGGTGAAAGGAAAACGCAAGTCCAAGGAACACTGCAGAAATGACAAATCTTGGAAAGTGAGGGGGGAAAAAAAGAGAGAAAAAAATCAACTCACAGAATACAAGACACAATAAGGGAGTATTACAGAGGGAGCAAAAGAAAAGCAGCTAATGTTCTCAGTTGTATGCCTGATCTGATCTGATCTTATGATATGTGAATGAAGATCATCTCCATCAGGCAGATGTTTAAGACACTCGCACACAATAGCTTCCCAGATTACACCATGTGACTGAACAGCCTTGGTGGACAGGTAAAAACCCTCTGGTCCATCGAGCCTGTCCACACAATTACGATACCTTGTGTATCACAACATATACACTCCATCCCACCAAAAACCATGTGATCTCCCAGGAGAGACAAAAAGCAAATAAAAAACCGAGGTCAATTAGGGAAAAGTAATCTGGGAAATTCCTCTCTGACCCAGGCGATCGAAACTAGTCCAGATCACCACTTTGGCCATTAAATTGCCTGCAGTACCTACCTTCTCGAAAAGATAATCTCCGCTGCATCCAGAAACAAATCCAGCTTTTGCTTCAAGGAATCCACCACATGAAACGGCAGCTTGTTCCAGAGGTCTACTATTCACTGGGAAACAAACCACCTCCTGACATCTAACCTAGATCTAGCCTTATACAGCTTAAATTTGCGCCCCCTGGTCCCACCTAACCTATTTAATTGAAATAAACTGTCAGCTGGAACGCCGTCTATTCCCTTCATTGGAAGGCAATCTATTATGGAAACACTGGGGTATTCTCTGCAATTATATGAGCTCAAGATTTTCCAATTTTTCCCCTCCTTCCTTTTAAAACAAAGGGCACTGTTCTTGATGGTGAACAGGTCCAAAAATACCAACAGGTTTCGGCTCGGTGTTTGTTCTTCGAGTGTGAGTCCATGTGGCGTACGTCGGTAGGCTATTTGTCCATGGTGGCGGATCACAACCGATTGATATTCTGTCCTCACCCGATGCCTTCACGCTCATCGTCCACAGTGAGTCACTCATGGTGATCAGGAGCAGAAACTTGGGTTGTTTTCTCACCTTCCCCATCCTGAGCCCACTAATAGTGCCTCTACAGCCACACTGGCTGGACTGAGCAGAGACACAGCACCAGTAAAGTGCATCAGCTGCCCAGGACATACACACTTAACCCACAAGCTCCTTTAACTCCATCCAAAAATCCACAGCAGGTGGACCTGGAATCAAAGGAAATTCAAACCAGTCCATTTCTAAAGGCATGGAACAGCTTTAATAATCTTGAAATTACTTTGCAGCATTTGCCCTTGGAAGCTAAAGAAATCCTTCCCTGCAACGATATACCCAGGCTGATAAAGGCAAAGCTTGACTTTACACACACCACGTGTGTCAGCCATGGCTCAATGATAGCACTCTCGTCTCTGAGTCAGAAGGTCGTGGGTTCATCCTCCACTCCAGAGATTTGAACACAATTCTAGGCTGACGGAGGGAGGACGGAGGCTGTTGGAGGGGCTGTCTTTCAGATGAGATGTTAATCCTAGACCCCATCTGAGGTGGATGTAAACGATCCCGTGGCACTACTTCGAAGATGATCAGGGGAGTTCTACCCGGTGTCCAGGCCAATATTTATCCCTCAACCAACATTACCAAAACAGATTATCTGGTCGTTATCACATTGCTGTTTGTGGGAGCTTGCTGTGCACAAATCGGCTGCTGCGTTTTCTGCATTACAACAGTGACTGCACTTCAAAAGTACTTCAGTGGCGGTAAAGCACTTTAGGACGTCCTGAGGTCGTGAAAGGCGCTATAGAAATGCAAGTCTTTTATACAGTCTTTTCTTTTATATAATGCAACCAGCATAATTCAAACACTCATAATGCAGACAGGGCTGGGAATTACCTGAAGGTTAAACCTGGTACCTGTGACTAAGCGGTTTAAAAGACCACCCAATACATTTCTCTCACACCAAGCAACCAGCTCCCTCATACACCAGTCTTTTTCCACGCATCTCGAGGGGATTTGGTTTGTACACTCTGCGATCCAACCTCTGACCGTGATATTTCCCCCCCGCAATGGCTAAAAGGCTTAAATCTGCCACCTCTGGATGGACAAAAGGCATAAGAGGCATCAAAATCTTGGGTGAGAGAACATAAGAACATAAGAATTAGGAGCAGAAGTAGGTCATTCGGCCGTTCGAGCCTGCTCCGCCATTCAATAAGATCATGGCTGATCTTCTCTCAACTTCACTTTCCTGCATTATTCCCATATCCTATGATTCCCTTAGTATTCAAAACTCTATTGATCTCTGTCTTGAATATACTCAAAGACTGAGCCTCCACAGCTCTCTGGGGTAGAGAATTCCAGAGATTCACCACCCTCTGAGTGAAGACGTTTCTCCTCATCTCAGTCCAAAATGGCCGACCCCTTATCCTGAGACTGTGACGCCTGGTTCTCGACAACCCAGCCAGGGAAAACACCCTCCCTGCATCTACACTGTAAGAATGTTGCTTGTTTCAATGAGATTACCTCTCATTCTTCTAAACTATAGAGAATATAGGCCTAGTCCACTCAATCTCTCCTCACAGGACAATTCCCCCCCCCCCCCCAATCCCAGGAATCAGTGTGGTGAACCTTTGTTGCACTCTCTCTATGGCAAGTATATCCTTCCTTAGGTAAGGAGACCAAAACTATACACAATACTCCAGGTGTGGTCTCACCAGAGTCCTATATAATTGCAATAAGATGTCTTTGCTCTTATACTCAAATTCTCTTGTAATAAAGGTCAACATTCCAATTCCATTTCAATTGCTTGCTGTACCAGCATGTCAAGTTTCAGTGATTCGTGTACATGGACACCCAGGTCCCTCTGAACACCAACATTTCCCAATCTCTCACCATTTAAAAAATACTCTGCTTTTCTATTTTTCCTACCAAATTGAAAAACTTGACATTTCTCCACATGATATTCCACTAGCCACGTTCTTGACCATTCACTTAGCCTGTCTATATCCCCTTGAAGCCTCTTTGCATTCTCCTCACAACTTACATTCCCACCTAGCTTTGTATCATCAGCAAACTTGATATTACATAAGGTCCCCTCATCCTTAAAGGAATGATATGGAGAGGCCTTGAAGGAATAATTCTGTACCATTTTAAATACACAAATGCCACTGTAAAGTAAGATAGCTTGTTAATAGGACTTTACTTTCACAGCATCAGCACGGGCAACATCTGGATCAGCTTTCTTATCCTCCTTGGACTTGGCTTTCTCTTTCTGCCTGGCCTTCAGTTCCTCCTCCTCCTCCTCCTCGTCCTCATCGTCCTCCTCCACCTCGTTAGGTCGCAGGGGAAACGCAGATGCGCCCAAGTACCAGGAGAAGGTCCTGTCGAGATATTCCTGCAGGGAAGGAGCTCGTGTTTACTAGCAGCAATAGGGACAGTCTCCATACAGCACCAAATATTTTCTTATCTTTGTTTTACTGCATGCATCACATTTTAAACAAAAAATGTTTTGCAATTCTGATCACACAGAGAACATGTGATGCTCATTGCTTCACAATCTTACTTTAAGGCACAGGCACCCTCTTAGCAGGAGTGTGGGAGTGAGTGAGTGAGTAACTGCCATATAAAGGGATAATACTAGATAATAACTTAATAGTGAAGGAAAACAGGAAGAGGCCATCTATCTCATTTTGATATAAATGCTCAAATATAGATCAACTGTATTTTGGGATCTGTTGGTTAAGGCAGTTGAAGTGCATCCCCCCTGTAATGTATTTGCTTCTTGGGTTCTTCGCTTAACTATTCAAAGCAACACACTGCTCTTAAGAACTAGTTGGTTTATTAACAAAGCTTCAACAATCACACTGCACATTACCAGTTCATCCACCAGGCTCACAACCACCTGCCTCATCTTGGATCCCTTCAACCCAACTGACTGGGGTTTTATTGAGTCTTGTGAACATCATGTGACTGGCTAAGCCACTCACAACTTAATAGCTCCACAACTATTTTGTTGTCATCAGTAATCAAGTGCCCCCATATTAAAGGGGAGGCACACTCCAAAAGATTTTCAGGTGTCCCCTCGTTTTTTTGCTTTTTTTTTTCCTGAGGGCACCAAAACACAAATTATACAAGTACCCCCTGGCTACAAGGGCAGGGGGGGCACTAAAACCGACAAACGTAAACAAATTAAACTTTGGACATTATCAAATTAAAATTTGGTTGCCAGGGGTGATGATGCACTCCAGTCCCTACTGGCGCCCACCTCTCGCGGAAGGGCGCAAGCGTACTGGTGGACACCGCGTGCTTCATCTCCAGGAACACCCTGGCTCGGATGTAAGCACAGAAGAGAGAGGCAGGCAGTCAGGCTGAACGAGCCCCTCGACCGCCCGCTGCCTGGACCGGTTGATGGCACCCTTGGCCATGCCCAGGAGCAGTCCTACTAGGAGGCCTTCGGACCTACCCACTCTCCTCCGCACAGGGTGCCCAAAGATCAGGAGTGTGGGACTGAAGTGCAGCCAGAATTTGAGGAGCAGCCCCTTTAAATAATGGAACAGGAGCTGCAACCTCGCACACTCCATAAAAACATGGAACACGGACTCCTCCAGACTGCAGAAATTGCAGGCAGCCTGGGAGCCCGTGAACCGGCTTAAAGATTTATTGCAGGGACTGCTCCGTGCACCACCCTCCAGGCAAGTCCCCTATAAATAGGACTCCCGCGTAGAGTGCACTCCATCGGGGACCCCCGCCTCTCTACAAACCTGTGAGCATACTCACAGGTGCACATATTACACCCCCTCCTCCCCCACCACCCCGCTCCGCCATAACTCAAAAATTTCTGGAATTTCCCTCCGTGATGATATAATTTACCAGTCTTTGTTCCCCCTCACTTCCCCAACCTCTTTCCTCAACTTTTCATTCATCTCCTCCATCCCCTACTCTCTCCTCCTGCCCGCCCACCCATCCTCCATTCTCCCTTTCACCCCATCTCTCTCTTGCTCCCAACACCTCCCCCTCCCCTTCCCACCATCTTCTCTGCCTTGGTCTAATTATCTCCTCTCCACCCCCCAACCATCTAACCCTGCTTGACCTGAATCCTGCACTGGCTTTCGACGTCTCATGTGCAGTGACGAGTTTTTAACAATATAAAAAGCCAGTTGCATGGTGCCTCTCAAAGCACCAGATTCATAAATAATAAATAAGCATGATGCTTAAAAATAAAAGACTGGATAGTCGGTTGCCAACTCTGGCTGGACATTTCCTGGAGGTTCCATCACATGACATCCTCCCTCCAACTGCCATGCCCCCAGACCTCTGCCATTGGTTGTTTGACATGTCCAACCTCACGGCGCCCCGCTTTCCTACACCAATTAAAAAGTGACGACTCTTCGTTACCTGACTGGATGAGTCTGGCCTGTCAGTCAATAGCCCTTTTTTCCCTCCCATGTCCAATATTTTTATAACTAGGAAACAAAAGTGTTCCAAGAACTTTTTATTTTTAAATGCCCCTCCAATTTTTCTCCTGCTCGCAGCAATGTCCCGGGGGAGATGAGTCTTCAATCCTTGGAGACTCCAGGGCAATCCTACTCGATAGTAGTGTAGCTGTGTGGTATAAGCTCAGGCAATGGAGGGCCACAATGGACTCGGAGCCCCTCTCCAGACAGCTGCTTTGTGCCGGTGGACAGGGAACCCTAGACAAGTGCAGGCCGTCACATCACAGCAAACAGGAGCTGTTATTCTGCGAGCCGGGAGCTGAGAGATGGGAAAGAGAGATACAGCTAACCTTCACAAGGAAAACTCATTAACTGTGCACAGATTGATAAGAAGGGAGGATGGTGCAGCAAGGCAACACATTTGATGCGTGGGCGAGATTTAACTGCGGGCAAAGAAGGGAGGTTGCTGAGGCTCTTGTCTGAATTTTGCGATTTCTGACGGAGGAATCAGTCACCACAACGCTCAAACAACGCAGCAGTTTGCAGCAATCAGAGACTCATGGCGGGGGAGATGGAAATCAGAAATAGAGTAGAAATACGTCAGTACAGAAATTGTGAGTGAAGGCAACACTCAGAGTTCAAAGGAATGGCCTCAGCTTTCGTCCTCTTGTTCGAGGCACACACACTGAGACGATAGCCCCATAGAATTTGTAACTGCATGATCACTCAGTGACCAGGGCACTAATATCTGAGGGGTCAGTCACTATGGGGACTAATATCTGAGGGGTGTGTCACCATGGAACTAATATGGGAGGGGTCAGTCACCATGGGGATTAATATCTGAGGGGTCAGTCACTATGGACACTAATATTTGAGGGGTCAGTCACTATGGAGACTAATATTTGAGGGGTCAGTCACTATGGGGACTAATATCTGAGGGGTTAGTCACTATGGACACTAATATTTGAGGGGTCAGTCACTATGGACACTAATATTTGAGGGGTCAGTCACTATGGACACTAATATTTGAGGGGTCAGTCACTATGGGGACTAATATCTGAGGGGTTAGTCACTATGGACACTAATATTTGAGGGGTCAGTCACTATGGACACTAATATCTGAGGGGTCAGTCACCATGGGACTAATATGGGAGGGGTCAGTCACCATGGGACTAATATCGGAGGGGTCAGTCACCATGGGGACTAATATCGGAGGGGTCAGTCACCATGGGGACTAATATCGGAGGGGTCACTGACTGTGGTGCAAGCTGCAATGTGTTAGCAAATACAGGTGTATGACTAAGGGATGTGTGGCCTCAATACAACAGATTTGAGACAGGGGAAGAGCAAGCATCATTCTCTAATGGCACAGGTCACCTGGGTTTGATCTGCACTCTTACTGACTGGGTTGAACCTCCACGGACTATGGGCTTTAAAACACATCCCAGGGGTCAAAGTGCACAGGAAGCAGTTGTCAAACAGCAGACAAGTTGGAATGATCAGGTAACTTACCTCATCAGAGGGAGAGACCAAGAGGGCCTTCAGGGCCTGGACACAGGCAGCGATCACATTCTCGGCGCTGTCATCCAACGAGAACCGCAGGAGGAACAGGAAGCCTGCATCCAGCAGCATTCGCACCATGCTGTGCTTGAGCGAGGACGAGAAGTCGCCAGATTTAGCCTGGTAAAGAACAGCAGGACAACGACTCAACATGAATGAACTACACATCCCACCAGAAGCGAGACACATTTAAATCGTTTACTGGAATCTACGTCACCAAACACCTTAGACCTCATTTCATAGCATCATAGATTCATAGAACTTTACAATACAGAAGGAGTATAATGTAACTAAGTTTGCTGATGATACAAAGATGGGTGGGAAAGCAAATTGTGAGGAGGACACAAAATATCTGCAAAGGGATATAGACAGGCGAAGTGAGTGGGCAAAAATTTGGCAGACGGAGTATAATGTGGGAAAATGTGAGGTTATCCACTTTGGCAGAAAAAATAGAAAAGCAAATTATGATTTAAATGGAGAAAAATTGCAAGTGCTGCAATACAGAAGGACCTTGGGGGGGGTGGGGGTCATTAAGCACGAAACACAAAAAGTTAGGATGCAGGTACAGCAAGTAACCAGGAAAGCAAATGAAATGTTGGCCTTTATTACAAGGGGGATAGAGTATAAAAGCAGAGAAGTCCGCAACAACTGTACAGGGTATTGGTGAGGCCACACCTGGAGTACTGCATACAGTTTTGGTCTCCTTCCTCTATCCCCCAAACCAGGCACCATGGATTCCACTTGACCCCCTGAATCCTGACCTCAGTCCTTACCCTGAATATTGTCATACAAGGCCTCTCCACCTCACAGTGAGAGCAGGCGAGATGCTGTACCTCCTGTCTCTGTGGTTCCACCATGTGCGCCAGTCACACGGCTGCATTGCAGGTATATTAACGTGATCCATCACAGATGTAAAAGGTAGATCCCAGGCATTGATCCACAGTGAGTGAATGAACACCACATAGGATGCACCAAAAAGGAGCTGAGAGTAATGAAAAGTGTGTTACACAGGGGGAGCTGTGTGTACTGAACAGTGTGTTACACAGGGAGCTGTGTGTACTGAACAGTGTGTTACACAGGGAGCTGTGTGTACCGAACAGTGTGTTGCACAGGGAGCTGTGTGTACCGAACAGTGTGTTACACAGGGAGCTGTGTGTACTGAACAGTGTGTTACACAGGGAGCTGTGTGTACCGAACAGTGTGTTACACAGGGAGCTGTGTGTACTGAACAGTGTGTTACACAGGGAGCTGTGTGTACTGTGTGTTACACAGGGAGCTGTGTGTACTGAACAGTGTGTTACACAGGGAGCTGTGTGTACTGAACAGTGTGTTACACAGGGAGCTGTGTGTACTGAACAGTGTGTTACACAGGGAGCTGTGTGTACCGAACAGTGTGTTACACAGGGAGCTGGGTGAAGGAGCGACGAGGTCGGGGCGGAGGAGCAGCGATAGATTGAGGAGTGACGTGGTCCGGGCCCAAAGGAGGCGTGAGTTTGGAGCCCAGAAGAGGCGAGGGCCCAGGGGGAGCACGGGCCAGCCCACACTGCGATACTGTGCATAGTAGGCCCGTGCAGCAGAGCTGGTCTCCAGTCATCTTGGCTTATCCTTGCCACTGGACCAAGACCTAGCTTTGTCAAGCCCGTGTGGTGGCTGGTGTGCAATGGCCACCACACTTTAAAAAAAATCCATGCACAGGCATCTTTCACCCTTGAACATGTAGTTCGGAACCTGGAATATTAGGTCCTTCATTGAAACACCTGTGAACTCATCCTCAATACGAAGGATCGCTTATGATGATGATGATTTGGTCTCCGTATTTAAGAAAGGATATACTTGCACTGGAGGCTGTTCAGAGAAGGTTCACTCGGTTGATTCCGGAGATGAGGGGGTTGACTTATGAAGATAGGTTGTGTAGGTTGGGACTATACTCATTGGAGTTCAGAAGAATGAGGGGTGATCTTATCGAAACATACAAGATAATGAGGGAGCTCAACAAGTTAGATGTAGAGATGATATTTCCACTCATAGGGGAAACTTAAACTAGGGGGCATAGTCTCAGAATAAGGGGCCGCCCATTTAAAACTGAGATGAGGAAGAATTTCTTCTCTCTGAGGGTTGTTAATCAGTGGAATTCTCTGTCCCAGAGAGCTGTGGAGGCTGGGCCATTGAATATATTTCAGGCAGAGAGAGAGAGAGATTTTTGAGCAATAAGGGAATAAAGGATTATGGGGAGCGGGCAGGGAAGTGGAGCTGAGCCCATTATCAGATCAGCCATGATTTTATTAAATGGTGGAGCAGGCTCGAGGAGTCAAATGGCCTACTCCTGTTCCTATTTCTTGTGTTCTTGTGTATTTCGGCCCATTGTGTCCTTGCTGGCCAATGAAGAGCTATCTAGCCTAATCCCACATTCCAGCTCTTGGTTCGTAGCCCTGTAGATTACGGCACTTCAAGTGCACATTCAAGTCTTTTTAAAATGTGGTGAGGGTTTCTGCTTCTACCACCCTTTCAGGCAGTGAGTTCCAGACCCCTACCACTCTGGGTGAAGATATTTCCCCTCAAATCCCCCCTAAACCTCCGACCAATTACTTTAAATCTATGCCAAAGCAAAATACTGCTGGAACCTGAAATTAAAAACAGAAAATGCTGGAAATCTCAGCGGGTCAGACAGCATCTGTGGAGAGAGAAACAGAATTAATGTTTCAGGTTGATGACCCTTCGTCAGAACTGGAGAGTGTTCGGAAAGAACACATTCTTAAGGAGCACTGAAAGGGGGAGGGGAAGAAAGAACAAAAGGGAAGGTCTGTGATAGGGCAGAAAGCAGGAGAGATTAGAGGGACAAAAGGGATGATGGTAACGGCAGAAGTTTAAAAAAAGTTAGTCTCGGTACAGTGTGAATGGCAGAATAATGACCAGCTGTTATTGGAGACAAAGAGAAAAAAAACATAAGATCGGGGGGGGGGGGGGGGGGGGGCGGGTGTGCCTAAATGAAAGATGAGGTGCTCTTCCTCGAGCTTGCGTCACTCTACCATTACCATCAAGCCAGGCGACCAACCCTGGTTCAATGAGGAGTGTAGAAGAGCATGCCAGGAGCAGCACCAGGCATACCTAAAAATGAGGTACCACACTAAGGAAGCTGCAACACAGGACTACATGCATGCTAAACAGCAGAAACAGAATGCTATAAACAGCAAAGCAATCAATCACACAATCAACGGATCAGATCAAAGCTCTTCAGTCCTGTCACATCCAGTCATGAATGGTGGTAGACAATTAAACAACAAACAGGAGGAGGCGACTCCATGATTATCCCCATCCTCAATGACGATGGAGCTAAGGTCTTGCTGCATTCAAGCATGGAGGCCGAGGACGGAGAGGTCAGAGTGGGCGTGGAGCGGGGAATTAAAGTGACAGGCGACCGGAAGTTCGGGGTCACACTTACGGACTGAATGGAGGTGCGCCGCAAAGCGGTCACTCAATCTGCGTTTGGTCTCCCAAATGTAGAGGAAAACACATCGTGAGCAGCAAATACAGTATACTAAATTGCAAGAAGTACAAGTAAATCACTGTTTCACCTGGGAGGAGTATTTGGGGCCCTGAATAGTAGGAATCCAAGCCCCCTAGTTGTTGATCCCTCTGCTAAGGGAAATAGCTCCTTCCTAGCCACTTCTATCTAGGCCTCTCATAATTTGATACACCTCAATAAGGTCCCCCCTCAGCCACCTCTGTTACAAAGAAAACAACCCCAGCCTATCTAATCTTTCCTCACAGCTAAAATTCTCCAGTCCAGGCAACATCCTCGTAAATCTCCTCTATACCCTCTCTAGTGCAATCACATCTTTCCTTTAATGTGGTGACTAGAACTGCATGCAGTACTCTAGCCATGGCCTAATTAAAGTTTTGTACAGTTCAAGCATAACCTCCCTGCTCTTGTATTCTATGCCTTGGCTAATAAAGGCAAGTATTCCATATGCCTTCTTAACCACCTTATCTACCTGGCCTGCAACCTTCAGGGATCAGTGGACATGGACTCCAAGGTCCCTCTGTTCCTCTACACTTCTCAGTGTCCGACCATGTAATGTGTATTCCCTTTCCTTGTTAGCCCTCCCCAAATGCATTACCTCACACTTCTGAGGATTGAATTCCATTTGCCACTGTTCTGTCCACCTGACCAGTTCATTTGAGGTGCCCCTTCCAATTCCTTTGACTACTCTTCTCCTTAGCACACTGGCCAAGGTATAGTCCCTGTGATGCCTTGCCCATGTGACCATTCTTCCTGTGTGATCTGTGGCAGTACATATTAATGTGTTGTTTGGGAATGAGACATCCAGCTGAACCAGATCCTGTTCCCTGCCTGAAGCCTTCACAGCTGCACTCCCCAAAAGTTGCTGCTTGTGGGATCGTGCTTCGCTGCCTACCTAACAGAGACTGCACCTTAAAGTAATTTACTGCAAAATGCTTTGAGGTGATCAGTCGGTCTTTCTTTTATCCCACCCACTGAATCACTTCCCCAATTCAGGTGTCATCTGCAGTGCGAGAGTGTGCAAGCGAGAAACTACAAGAGAGCGAGCAAGAGAGTGAGAGTGAGATAGACAGTAAGAGAGCATGCCAGAGAGGGAGGAAGGAACGCGAGAGACAGAAAGAGAAAGCACAGGAACAAAACAGAGATGGTGTGCGAGAGAGAGAGAGAAGGAAAGGAAAGAGCAAGAGACAGCCAGCAAAAAAACGGGAGAGAGAATGAGAGAGTAAGAGACAGCCCACATGAAAGCAAAAGACTCAGTGAGCGAAAAAGTGAGGGCAGGGGAGAAGAGAAGGGGGCGAGCGCGGCGGGGGGAAAGAGAAGGGGGGCGAGCGCGGGGGGGGAAAGAGAAGGGGGGCGAGCGCGGGGGGGGGAAAGAGAAGGGGGGCGAGCGCGGGGGGGGAAAGAGAAGGGGGGCGAGCGCGGGGGGGGAAAGAGAAGGGGGGCGAGCGCGGGGGGGGAAAGAGAAGGGGGCGAGCGCGGGGAGGGAAAGAGAAGGGGGGCGAGCGCGGGGGGGGAAAGAGAAGGGGGGCGAGCGCGGGGGGGGAAAGAGAAGGGGGGCGAGCGCGGGGGGGGAAAGAGAAGGGGGGCGAGCGCGGGGGGGGAAAGAGAAGGGGGGCGAGCGCGGGGGGGGAAAGAGAAGGGGGGCGAGCGCGGGGGGGGAAAGAGAAGGGGGGCGAGCGCGGGGGGGGAAAGAGAAGGGGGGCGAGCGCGGGGGGGGAAGAGAAGGGGGGCGAGCGCGGGGGGGGAAAGAGAAGGGGGGCGAGCGCGGGGGGGGAAAGAGAAGGGGGGCGAGCGCGGGGGGGGAAAGAGAAGGGGGGCGAGCGCGGGGGGGGAAAAAGAAGGGGGGCGAGCGCGGGGGGGGAAAGAGAAGGGGGGCGAGCGCGGGGGGGAGAGAAGGGGGGCGAGCGCGGGGGGGAGAGAAGGGGGGCGAGCGCGGGGGGGAGAGAAGAGGGCGAGCGCGGGGGGGAGAGAAGAGGGCGAGCGCGGGGGGGAGAGAAGAGGGCGAGCGCGGGGGGGAGAGAAGAGGGCGAGCGCGGGGGGGAGAGAAGAGGGCGAGCGCGGGGGGGAGAGAAGAGGGCGAGCGCGGGGGGGAGAGAAGAGGGCGAGCGCGGGGGGGAGAGAAGAGGGCGAGCGCGGGGGGGAGAGAAGAGGGCGAGCGCGGGGGGGAGAGAAGAGGGCGAGCGCGGGGGGGGGGGGGAGAGAAGAGGGCGAGCGCGGGGGGGGGGGGGGAGAGAAGAGGGCGAGCGCGGGGGGGGGGGAGAGAAGAGGGCGAGCGCGGGGGGGGGGGGGAGAGAAGAGGGCGAGCGCGGGGGGGGGGGGGGAGAGAAGAGGGCGAGCGCGGGGGGGGGGAGAGAAGAGGGCGAGCGCGGGGGGGGGGGGGGGGAGAGAAGAGGGCGAGCGCGGGGGGGAGAGAAGAGGGCAAGCGCGGGGGGGAGAGAAGAGGGCGAGCGCGGGGGGGGAGAGAAGAGGGCGAGCGCGGGGGGGGAGAGAAGAGGGCGAGCGCGGGGGGGAGAGAAGAGGCGAGCGCGGGGGGGAGAGAAGAGGGCGAGCGCGGGGGGGAGAGAAGAGGGCGAGCGCGGGGGGAGAGAAGAGGGCGAGCGCGGGGGGGAGAGAAGAGGGCGAGCGCGGGGGGGAGAGAAGAGGGCGAGCGCGGGGGGGGGGGGGAGAGAAGAGGGCGAGCGCGGGGGGGGGGAGAGAAGAGGGCGAGCGCGGGGGGGGGGGGGGGGAGAGAAGAGGGCGAGCGCGGGGGGGGGGGGGGAGAGAAGAGGGCGAGCGCGGGGGGGAGAGAAGAGGGCGAGCGCGGGGGGGAGAGAAGAGGGCGAGCGCGGGGGGGGAGAGAAGAGGGCGAGCGCGGGGGGGGAGAGAAGAGGCGAGCGCGGGGGGGGAGAGAAGAGGGCGAGCGCGGGGGGGAGAGAAGAGGGCGAGCGCGGGGGGGAGAGAAGAGGGCGAGTGGGGGGAGGGGGAGAAAGGAGCGGATGCCCAGCCCCAGAGTGAATAGGGGGAAGAGTGAATCACCAAGTGGGCTGTGGAGCAAAGGCCTACACATCAGAAGGCAGGAGTGGAGGAAGAACAGTGAAGGCACACTGGAGCCCAAACTTTGAGCAGCCGCCCATTAACCCTCAGGACACACAGTGCACGTGACAGAGAGAGGAATTGAAATTCTGCTGCTCTAAACACTTCTAGTTTGGTAACTGCTTAAAATCACAAAACAAATCTGTTTACTTTAATACATTCGATCAAATTAAGTGCCTGGATTGAAATGTTATTGGCAAGCTGCGCTGTAACCATGGCAACAATGACATTTCCTATGAATCTGATTAGAATAATAAGTGGAATACCCAAATACTGGAGTCAGACACCCTTCACAGCCTGTCATCTGTCAACTCTCAGTTAATGTGAATTCTGATCAGCTGCTTCCCCGCCCCCATTTCCCTTGCCCAGCAAGCCAAACATTCCCCCACTGCCCCTGCCCTAGTCCTGAACCAAGGTCTCTCACTCATTTCTCTCCTATCACCTCTCATGCCCTCTCTGAGCTCATCTAGCTCGCATCCTGCTCCTTTGATACCACTAAATTGCTGACTACTCAACTTCCATGCCTGGCACTCGTGCTCGCTGACATTGTCAATGGTTCCCTCTCCTCAGGAACTGTCTCCCCACCCTTTCAAATCTGCCGTCATTAGCGCCCTCCTCAAAAAACCCACCCTTGACCACCTGTTCTGCCAAACTACCACCGCTTCTCCAAACTGCCTTCCCTCTCCAAATACCTTGAATATATTGCCACTACTCAAACCCATCTTCCCCACAATTCCATGTTTTTTAAAAATTAGTTCCTGGGATGTGGGCGTCACTGGCAAGGCCAGCATTTATTGCCCTTCCCTCATTGCCCTTGAGAAGGTGATGGTGAACTGCCTGCTTGAACTGCTGCAGTCTGCGTGGTGAAGGTACTTCCAACAGTGCTGTTGGGGAGGTAGTTCCAGGATTTTGACCCATCAACAATGAAGGGAGTATGATATATTTCCAAGTCAGGATGGTGTGTAACTTGGAAGTGATGGTGTTCCCATCCGCCTGCTGCCCTTGTCCTTCTCGGTGGTAGAGGTTACGTGTTTTGGAAGTGCTGTTGAAGAAGTCTTGGCGAGTTGCTGCAGTGCATCTTGTCGATGGTACACACTGCAGTCACGATATGCCAGTGGTGCAGGGAGTGAAAGTTTAAGGTGGTGGATGGGGTGCCAACCAAGCGGCTGCTTTGTCCTGGATGGTGTCAAACTTCGAGTGTTGTCGGAGCTGCACTCATCCAGGCAAGTGGAGAGTATTCCATCACACTCCTGACTTGTGCCTTGTAGATGATGGAAAGGCTGGGGGTAATCAGGAAGTGAAACACTCACCACAGAATACCGAGCTTCTGACCTGCTCTTGGAGCCACAGTAGTTATGTGGCTGGTCCAATTAAGTTTCTGGTCAAGGGTGACCCCCCAGGATGTTGATGGTGGGGGATTTGGCGATGGAATATCAAGGGGAGGTGGTTAGACTCTTGCTTGTTTGAGATAGTCATTGCCTGGCACTTGTGTGGCGCAAATGTTACTTGCCACTTCTCAGACCAAGCCTGAATGTCATCCAGGTCTTGCTGCATTCAAGCATGGATTGCTTCATTATCTGAAGAGTTGTGAATAAAACTGAGCACTGTGCAATCATCAGCGAACATCCCCATTTCTGACCTTATGATACAGAGAAGTACACTGATGAAGTAGTTGAGCCTAGGACACTGCCCTGAGGAACTCCTGCAGCGATGTCCTGGGGCTGAGATGATTGACCTTCAATAACTACAATCATCTTCTTTTGTGCTCGGTATGACTTCAGCAAGTGGAGAGTTTTCCCTCCGATTCCCATTGAATTCAATTTTACTCGGGCTCCTTGATGCCACACTCAGTCAAATGCTGCCTTAATGTTAAGGGCTGTCACTCTCACCTAACTTCTGGAATTCAGCTCTTTTGTCCATGTTTGGACCACAGATGTAATGCGGTCTGGAGCCAAGTGGTCCTGGTGCAACCCAAACGGAGCATCGGTGAGCAGGTTATTGGTGAGTAAGTGCTGCTTGATAGCACTGTTGACGACACCTTCCATCACTTTGCTGATGACTGAGAGTAGACTGATGGGGCGGTAATTAGCCGGATTGGATTTGTCCTGTTTTTGTGGACAGGACATACCCGAGCAGTTTACCACATTGTCGGGTAAATGCCAGTGTTGTAGCTTTACTGGAACAGCTTGGCTAGAGTCACGGCTTATTCTGGAGCACAAGTCCTCGGCACGACAGTTGGGATGTTGTCGGGGCCCATAGCCTTTGCTGTATCCAGTGCGCTCAGCCACTTCTTGATATCACGTGGAGTGAATCGAATTGGCTGAAGACTGGCTTCTGTGATGGTGGGGACCTCACGAGGAGGCCGATATGGATCATCCACTCTGCACTTCTGGCTGAAGATGGTTGCAAACGCTTCAGCCTTGTCTTTTGCACTCGCGTGCTGGGCTCCATCATCATTGAGGATGGGGATATTCATGGAGCACCCTCCTCCCGTTTGTTGTTTAATGGTCCACCACCATTCACGACTGGATGTGGCAGGACTGCAGTACTTTGATCTGATCCGTTGATTGTGTGATTGCTTTGCTGTTTATAGCATGCTGTTTCTATTGTTTAGCATGCATGTAGTCCTGTGTTGCAGCTTCCCCAGGGTGGTACCTCATTTTTAGGTACGCTTGGTGCTACTCCTGGCATGCTCTTCTACACTCCTCATTGAACCAGGGTTGGTTGCCTGGCTTGATGGTAATGGTAGGGTGAAGGATATGATTGGCCACGAGGTTACAGATTGTGGGAAATACAATTCTGCTGCTGCTGATGGCCCACAGCGCCTCATGGGTGCCCAGTTTTGAACTGCTAGATCTGTTCTGAATGTATCCTATTTAGCCGGGTGGTTGTGCCACACAACACGATGGAGGGTGTCTTCATTGTAAAGACAGGACTTTGTCTCCACAATGATTGTGCGGTGATTACTGCTACCAATGCTGTCATGGACAGATGCATTTGCGACAGGTAGATTGGTGAGGACGAGGTCAAGTAGGTTTTGACCTTGGGTTGGTTCTCTCACCACCTGCTGCAGGCCCAGTCTGACAGATATGTCCTTCAGGACTCAGCCAGCTCGGTCAGTAGTGGTGCTACCGAGCCACTCTTGGTGCTAGACATTGAAGTTCCCCACCCAGTGTACATTTTGTACCCTTGCTACCCTCAGTGCTTCTTCCAGGTGATGTTCAACATGGAGGAGTACTGATTCATCAGCTGAGGGAGGGCAATAGGTGGTAATCAGCAGGAGGTTTCCTTGCCCATGCTTGATCTGATGCCATGAGACTTCATGGGGTCCGGAGTCAATGTTGAGGACTCCCAGGGCCATTCCTTCCTGCCTGTATACCACTGTGCCTCCACCTCAGGATGGTGATGGAGGAGTCTGGGACATTGGCTGAAAGGTATGATTCTATGAGTATGACTGTGTCAGGCTGTTGCTTGACTAGTCTGTGGGACAGCTCTCCCGATTTTGGCACAAGTCCCCAGATGTTAGTGAGGAGGATTTTGGAGGGTCAATTAGGCTGGGTGTGCCGTTGTCGTGTCTGAAGCCGGTGCCAAGGTCTATGCCGGGTGGTCCGTTCAGTTTCCTTCTCATTATTATTTTTCGCAGTGGTTTGGTATAACTGAATGGCTTGCTAGGCTATTTCAGAGGGCAGTTAAGAGTCAACCAAATTGCAGTGGGTCTGGAGTCACATATAGGCCAGTCCGGGAAAGGACAGCAGATTTCCTTCCCTAAAGGACATTAGTGAACCAGATGGGTTTTTACAACAATCCGGTAGTTTTATGGTCACCATTACTGACACTAGCTTTTTATTCCAGATTTGTTTAATTTACTGAATTTAAATTCCCTCAGCTGCCATGGTGAGATTTGAACTTGCGTCATTAGTCCAGGCCTCTGGATTACTAGTCCAGTAACATATCCACTCTGCTACTGTTCCCGTCAATGAATCTCGCCAATCAGGTTTCTGCCCAAGACAACCCTAACCAAAGTCACAGTCTGTAACTGTGGTACATTATCCTTCCTTGATCGGTCTGCAGACTTTGACACGGGTCAACCACACCAGCCTCCTCCAAAGCCTTTCCTTCGCTGGCCAGCTTAGTGGGACTGCCCTCCTTTGGTTCCACTCTGATTGTAACCAGAGAATCTCCAGCAATGGCGCCTCTTCCCACCCTTGCACCGTTAGCTTTGGAGTCCCCAAAGCGTCGACCTTTATCCTCACCTCTTCCTCATCTACAGATGGCCTCCTTGGCAACTTCGACAGACATGGTTTCAGCATCCACACATATGCTGACAATACCCGACTCTACCTCTCCCCCATTTGTCTCAACCCCTCTGCTGTCTCTGTGCTGTTGGACTGTTGGTCCAATACCCAGTCACCGATGAGCCTTAATTTCCTTCAGTTAAATACAGAGAAGTTTGAAGCCACCATCTTCGGTCCCCACTGCAAACTCCGATCCTTCACCACCGATTGCATCCCCCTCCCTGGCCTCTTGGAGGCTGAACCAGACTGTTATTCTTGGCATTCAACTTAATTCCAAACTGCGCTTCTGACCCCATATCCTCTCCATCACAAAGATCACCGACCTTCACCTGACTCAGCGAATCTGCCGCTGAAACCCTCATCTATGCTTTTGTCGTCTCGAGACTTAACTATTCCAATGCTGTCCTGGCCAACCTCTCAACTTTCATCCTTCATAAGTTTCAGCGCATCCAAAATCCTGCCCGCATCCTAACTCGCACGAAGTCCCACTCACCCATCACCTTATACTCAGACCTATATTGGCACCCAGTCCCCCAACAACTTTAATTTAAAATTCTTGTCCTTGTTTAAATCCCTCCATGGTCTCCCACCTCCCTTTATCTGTAACCTCCTCCAGCTCTACAACCCTCCCAGAACTCACCGTTCCTCTGACTCGGGAATTTTGTGCATATCCCAGTCCCTTCAGCCCACCATTGTTGGCCGTGCCTTCTGCTATCTAGTCTCTAGGCTCTGCAATTCCCTAAACCCCACTACCTCGCCTCTTTTAAGACCCTCCCTAAAACCCACGTCTATGATCAAACTTTTAGTCATACCTCCTAATATCCCCTTCTTTGTCCATTTTTGGCTGGTTATACTTCTGAAGCATCTTGGCCTTCTATATTAAAGGCACTTTACAATTGGGTACCAGATGAGTACAAAATGTCTCACACCTCCTACGTTCAATCAACCCACAAACACTCCTTGTCTGTCAATCCATGTGAAGACTGATGACTTGCTGCGTGGTTGCACAGCATATACAATATGGATATGAGTGCTGTGGGACCCATATAGGAACACTTATTTACCTAGATATATACAACGCATGTAAATGTGAGTGTGGTATCACCCTATACGTACCCTCACTTACCCAGACATGTACAATCTATGAGAACACTTGGGGGGCCACACTTAGTTACATGTTTTCTTCTGTTAACAAACCTCTGTGGTACATAATTTTAAATTCTGCCAAGCCTACCTTTTGAACAATGCGTGCCAGCATCTGAAGTGCCAGGGTTCGCTGCTGAATTATCTGACTGCGAGATAAATGGAAGAGCTCTTGCAGTGAATAACCGGCTTGCTGAAAGAGACAAACAAATAGTGAGAGACAATTAAAGCAAACAACAGTTAAGAAAGATTGGGCAGTCTGCCAGCTGCTCACGAGCATCAGCTCAGCCCCAGTTAAATGATGTAGAAAGAACTAACTTGCATTTATATAGCGCCTATCATGACAGGACATTTTAAAGCACTTTAAAGCCAGTTAAGTACTTAGCAGTGTAGTCACTGTTGTAATGTAGGAAACATGGCAGCCAATTGATGCACAGCAAGCTCCCACAAACAGCAATGAGATGATGACGAGATAATCTGTTTTAGTGACATTGGTTGAGGAATAAATACTGGCCAGGACACCAGCGAGAATGCCCCAGCTCCTCTTCAAAATAGTTTGGTGGGATCTTCTACTTTCACCCAAGACAGCAGACGGCGCCTTGATTTAACATCTCAGCTGAAGCACTCCCTTAGCACTGCACTGGAGTGTCAGCCTAGATTATGTGCTCAAGTCCCTATAGTGAGACTTGAACCCACGACCTTCTGACTCAGAGCTACAACTGAGCCACGGCTGACATTGCTCCCAGAGCCAGAGAGATTTTGCACTGAAAAGGCTCTCCTGGCCGTGCTACTATTTGTCCACAACACCAGTACCAACTCGTAATTAACTCTTTGTTAAGACAAATGATCAAATAATGAATGAGGTGCGGATTTATAGCCATTTTTCACCCAGCAGATTCTTCCGACCACTGAAAGAAGAGAAATAAAACCACCCCAATGAAGAGACCTGGGAGTCTATGCTGGATCCTTAATTGGATTATTTCTTGCTGGTTAAAATTGGTTACTGCTAGCTATTCCTGCAAGCTGCAGGGAATATACAATATGTATATATGCTGATGATATGAATATCCATTGTACTTGGAAGAGGACCCACCTAACTGATCAGCCAAAATGTTTGGCATAGATCAACAAATCAAACCGTTCCATTCAATTGAAACACCCTCTGTAATTTGACTACCTGTGAATTGCTGCCCGGTAATATAAGAGACACAGGTACATAGCCTTTGCCCTAAAATTCTTCATGACACCTCTGCAGCTACTTACTAAATCACATGCTCTCCAACACCTTTGATGCCCTTGCCCCATTAAAATCATTACCCTTCTCTCATCCCAGTCATTCCCCCGGTATACCTTTCATCTCCACTCCCTTAAGTCCAAGGGATGCAGACTTGAATGTCTTTGGCGGACAACTGATCTAATCATCCATCGCCAGATTTGGCTAGTTCATATAAAGCACCAACAGATCCTGCTCTCCATCACTAAAACCACCCACTATTCTAAGATCATCCAGGACAGCCAAAATAATACCAGGCTTCTCTTCACCTCGACCGTCTTCTCAAATCACCCTCCCCTGCCTCCTCACCTCCAACAATAAATGTGAGGAGCTCATGGACTTCTTTGTTCACAAGAAATGAACACAGTACTCCAGATGGGGTCTAACCAGAACTCTGTACAGCTGTAACATAACTTCCTCCTATTTATAGTCCAGCATCACTTCAAGAAAGGGGGAACAGCAGCTCAAAAGCATTTCGGTGTAATAGGAAATAATATAATGCCTAACCTCTGGCTGCTCTCCATGATGGTGCAGTCCCAGGTGAGTTGGAACATCGACACCTGGAGGTATTAAGTTGCCGTGGAAACTGAACCTTGCTTGCATCTCCTGAATGTGAGAAAAAAAGAGAGACATTAAACAACAGTGGTATACTTACTTTTCCTAGGAAGGGGGAGGAAATAAGTTTCTATTCATCGTGCAGGATAGATTTCTGCATATTCAGTGCTTGGTGGGTTTACTGATTTGAGTTTGATAATGGAAGATTTGATTGTATGCAAATGAGTGTAAAAGTACATCAGCGTTTCAAGCTTTACTCAAGCTTAAACACAGAGTGCTCCCTGTCAAGCCCACTCAGTCTCACAGCTTCTAACTTCCCTGTGGGACCAGGGTTTCACAGTCCCACGGTCTCTCACTGCTCCATGACAGGGTCACTCAGTCCCATAGTCTCTCACTGCTCCATGACAAGGACATTCAGTCCCAGTCTCTCACTACCCCATGACACGGCCTCTCAGTCCCACATTCTAACTGTTGTGTGTGAGGACTACTCAATCTCACTCTCGCTGCTCCGTGACATGGCTGCTCAGTCCCCCAGTCTCACTGCTCCGTGACAGGGCCACTCAGTCCCACAGCTCTGTGACATGGCCGCTCAGTCCCCCAGTCTCACTGCTCCGTGACATGGCCGCTCAGTCCCACAGCTCCGTGATAGGGCCACTCAATCCCACAGTCTTTCACTGCTCTATGAGAGGACCGCTCAGTCCCAGGGTGGGGCAGTTATACAGAAAGTATCCACGCTGCCACCACTCACCTTGTTAGTTTTCCGTCGCCTGGGTTTGGGCAGATCTTTCATCCACTCCAATTTCTCATACTCTGGCACATCCATGTGAACCCACTCTTTCTCAGGTTTCAGTGGAATATCAGCCTCTGTAAAAATGCAGTAATATTGTAATGAGAGTTTCTCTACAATCCCATCGCCCAGCATACATGTACAAACCCGCTCCACTCTGCCTCGCACACTCAGCTCACCACTATTACATAATTGTGCCACTCCCCTCCCACACTCCATGCCTGCTGATGTGCATGCATTCCCTGCATCTGTGGTTCCTCTCATATACACATAAATCGGGGTTCATCATTACAAGCACACAGCTTGAGCCCATCATCCCACACACTTAGAATGCAAATACTGGGTGGTACAGAGGGTTAGACCTTTGAGTTGAAACCCAACCCAGACTAATGAGATAAATGCCTCCTATAAACTGAAAAATCAAACCTTCCTCGCAAACACTGGACAACCATCAACCGCCTCAGAACTGGTCATGGTGGAAGATGAAAGCATCCCCATCATGTGACTGTGGAGCTCCTGATCAGACCCTGGAGCACATCATTGAGCACTGCCCTCAGAGGACATTCGCAGGCAGCCTACAAGATATCCACCCAGTTACACCGGAAGTTTTGGCCTGGATATCTGACTTGGATATTGACATTTGATTTGGTACTACCACAGGAAAGAAGAAGAAGAGTGCCTCCTATTTCTGGTGGTTTCGGGCTCTTAAGTTAAATGTTTTTTTGTAATCCCAATCTGATCCTGGTCATTACCACCCACAAAACTGGCCACAATCCAACGCGGACTGAGGACCCAACTGCAACAAGTCACTGGGTGGCTGCTATTGGCAATGGCAAATATTTATACAAAGTAACAAAAATTTATATACAGGTTGAGCATCCGAAATCCGGAGTTCCGAATGTTCCGGAATCCAGGCCAATTCGTGGCGGGGTCATCCGGAAACTGGAAAATGTTCTGAAATCTGGAGTCCCCCAACTCGACCGTCCGACCTCACCCCCCTTACCTCGGCCGTCCGACCTCACCCCCCTTACCTCGGCGGCCCGACCTCACCCCCCTTACCTCGGTGGCCCGACCTCACCTCCCTTACCTCGGCGGCCCGACCTCACCTCCCTTACCTCGGCGGCCCGACCTCACCCCCCTTACCTCGGCGGCCCGACCTCACCCCCCTTACCTCGGCGGCCCGACCTCACCCCTTACCTCGGCGGCCCGACCTCACCCCCCTTACCTCGGCGGCCCGACCTCACCCCCCTTACCTCGGCCGTCCGACCTCACCCCCCTTACCTCGGCGGCCCGACCTCACCCCCCTTACCTCGGCCGTCCGACCTCACCCCCCTTACCTCGGCGGCCCGACCTCACCCCTTACTTCGGCGGCCCGACCTCACCCCCCTTACCTCGGCGGCCCGACCTCACCCCCCTTACCTCGGCGGCCCGACCTCACCCCCCTTACCTCGGCGGCCCGACCTCACCCCTTACCTCGGCGGCCCGACCTCACCCCCCTTACCTCGGCGGCCCGACCTCACCCCCCTTACCTCGGCCGTCCGACCTCACCCCCCTTACCTCGGCGGCCCGACCTCACCCCCCTTACCTCGGCCGTCCGACCTCACCTCCCTTACCTCGGCGGCCCCACCTCCCCCCTTACCTCGGCGGCCCGACCTCACCCCCCTTACCTCGGCGGCCCGACCTCACCTCCCTTACCTCGGCGGCCCGACCTCACCCCCCTTACCTCGGCGGCCCGACCTCACCTCCCTTACCTCGGCGGCCCGACCTCACCCCCCTTACCTCGGCGGCCCGACCTCACCCCCCTTACCTCGGCGGCCCGACCTCACCCCCCCTTACCTCGGCGGCCCCACCTCCCCCCTTACCTCGGCGGCCTGACCTCACCCCCCTTACCTCGACCGCCCGACCTCACCTCCCTTACCTCGGCCGTCCGACCTCACCCCCCTTACCTCGGCGGCCCGACCTTACCTCCCTTACCTCGGCGGCCCGACCTCACCCCCCTTACCTCGGCGGCGCGACCTCACCCCCCTTACCTCGGCCGTCCGACCTCACCCCCCTTACCTCGGCGGCCCCACCTCCCCCCTTACCTCGGCCGTCCGACCTCCCCCCTTACCTCGGCCGTCCGATCTTCCCCCTTACCTCGGCCGTCCGACCTCACCCCCCTTACCTCGGCGGCCCCACCTCCCCCCTTACCTCGGCCGTCCGACCTCCCCCCTTACCTCGGCCGTCCGATCTTCCCCCTTACCTCGGCGGCGCGACCTCACCCCCCTTACCTCGGCCGTCCGACCTCACCCCCCTTACCTCGGCGGCCCCACCTCCCCCCTTACCTCGGCCGTCCGACCTCCCCCCTTACCTCGGCCGTCCGACCTCCCCCCCCTTACCTCGGCCGTCCGACCTCACCTCCCTTACCTCGACCGCCCGACCTCCCCCCTTACCTCGGCGGCCCCACCTCCCCCCTTACCTCGACCGCCCGACCTCGCCCCTTACCTCGGCCGTCCGACCTCACCTCCCTTACCTCGACCGCCCGACCTCACCTCCCTTACCTCGACCGCCCGACCTCCCCCCCCTTACCTCGGCCGTCCGACCTCACCTCCCTTACCTCGACCGCCCGACCTCACCCCCCTTACCTCGGCCGTCCGACCTCACCTCCCTTACCTCGACCGCCCGACCTCACCTCCCTTACCTCGACCGCCCGACCTCACCTCCCTTACATCGACCGCCCGACCTCACCTCCCTTACCTCGGCCGCCCGACCTCACCCCCCTTACCTCGGCCGCCCGACCTCACCCCCCTTACCTCGGCCGCCCGACCTCACCTCCCTTACCTCGGCCGCCCGACCTCACCCCCCTTACCTCGGCCGTCCGACCTCACCTCCCTTACCTCGACCGCCCGACCTCACCTCCCTTACCTCGACCGCCCGACCTCACCTCCCTTACCTCGACCGCCCGACCTCACCTCCCTTACCTCGGCCGCCCGACCTCACCTCCCTTACCTCGACTGCCCGACCTCACCTCCCTTACCTCGACCGCCCGACCTCACCTCCCTTACCTCGACCGCCCGACCTCACCTCCCTTACCTCGGCCGCCCGACCTCACCCCCCCTTACCTCGACCGCCCGACCTCCCCCCCCCTTACCTCGGCCGCCCGACCTCCCCCCCCCCTTACCTCGACCGCCCGACCTCCCCCCTTACCTCGACCGCCCGACCTCCCCCCCCCTTACCTCGGCCGCCCGACCTCCCCCCTTACCTCGGCCGCCCGACCTCCCCCCCCCTTACCTCGGCCGCCCGACCTCCCCCCTTACCTCGACCGCCCGACCTCCCCCCCCCTTACCTCGGCCGCCCGACCTCCCCCCTTACCTCGGCGGTCTGATCCCCACCCCCCACCTGCAAAATCTGGAAATACCCGAAATCCGGAACGGTCGAGGTTTCCGGATTTCAGATGTCACATCTGTAGCCTTTCCTGGCCTAAGAACGTCCCAAACGCTTTATTAGCCAATGAAGTAAACATTAGAGAGGAGAAAGAAGGTGCAGAGAGGAGGAGGAATCAGACTGAAGGCCGTCTAAGACAGGTTTGGATTGCATGTGAGTAAATGCCCGGTACGTAGTAAATAAGGTTGGTGAGCTGCAGGCACGTTACTACATGGGACGATGGTATGGTGGCAATAACAGAGACCTGGCTCAAAGAAGGGGAGAATTGGGAACTTAATATTGCTGGCTACAAGGTATTCAGGAAAGATAGAGAAAGAAAAAAAAGAGGGGGTGGCAATATTGATCAAAGAAACCATGATAGCACTGGAGAGAGAGATGATGTAGTTGAGGGATCAAATGCAGAAACTATTTGGTTCGTAGTAAGGAACAATGGAGGAAGCTAGTACATTTCTGGGTGTACCCTATAGGCCACTGAATAGTGGAAAGGAGGTAGATCAGCAGATTTGCAGGCAAATTATAGAAAGATACAAGAACTGCAGAGTAGCGATAATGAGGGACTTCAATTATCCAAACATAGACAGGAAAAAGAACAGCGTAAAATAATAACAACTTTTATTTATAAAAGGCCTTTAACATAGTAAAATGTCCCAAAGTGCTTCACAACAATTTTACAACATTAGATATTGACCATTGAGGGAAAGAGAGAAAAGGCGTGAGAAGGAAGTATAGAAAGAGGTTAAAGGCTCGGGTCCGAAGCGGCAGCCAAAATGTGCACGCAGATAGACACAGACGAAAAAAACGAAAAGATTTTTTAAAAATTTAAAATTCAAATTATATAAAGGGCAAAGAGGGGGAGGAATTCCTGAAAAGTGTACATGAGAACTTTTTGATCAGTGTGTTTCCAACGCAACGAGGAAGGAAGCAGCACTGCATCTAGTTTTGGGGAATGAAGCGGGGCAAGTGGAACATGTTTCAGTGGGAAAGCTGTGATCATATCAGGTTTTGAATAATTATGGAAAAGGACAAGGAACAATCCAGCATAAAATACTTTACTGGATGAGGGCTAACTGTGATGAGTTGAAATGGGATCTGACCCAGGTGGATTCAAATCAAAACTTGGTAGGCAAAACATTAATTAAACAATGGGAGGCCTTCAAAGAGGAGATGGTTCGGGTACAGAGTAGACACATTTCCATGAGGGTGAAAGGAAATGATTCCAAAGCTAGAGCTCCCTGGATGACACAAGATAAAGAAATTAAAATGAGACAGAAAAAGGAGGCTTATGATAAATGTAAAGTTCATAATAAGGAAGAGACTGTTTGAAGACCAGACCCTCAAATCTACCACCAAGCTCATGGTCTACAGGGCTGTAGTAACACCCGCCCTCCTGTTCGGCTCAGAGACATGGACCATGTAGAGCAGACACCTCAAGTCACTGGAGAAATACCACCAACGATGTCTCCGCAAGATCCTACAAATCCCCTGGGAAGACAGACGCACCAACATCGGCGTCTTCGGCCAGGCCAACATCCCCAGCATTGAAGCACTGACCACACTTGATCAGCTCCGCTGGGCAGGCCACATTGTTCGCATGCCTGACACGAGACTCCCAAAGCAAGCGCTCTACTCGGAACTCCTTCACGGCTAACGAGCCAAAGATGGGCAGAGGAAACGTTTCAAGAACACCCTCAAAGCCTCCCTGATAAAGTGCAACATCCCCACCAACACCTGGGAGTCCCTGGCCAAAGACCGTCCTAACTGGAGGAAGTGCATCCGGGAGGGCGCTGAGCACCTCGAGTCTCATCACTGAGAGCATGCAGAAATCAAGCACAGGCAGCAGAAAGAGCGTGCGGCAAACCTGTCCCACCCACCCCTTTCCTCAACGACTATCTGCCCCACCTGTGACAGAGTCTGTGGTTCTTGTATTGGACTGTTCAGCTGCCTAAGAACTCATGTTAAGAGTGGAAGCAAGTCCTCCTTGATTCCGAGGGACTGCCTATGATGACACTATGATGAATACATTAGAGAACCAAGCTGAATATCGAAAGTACAGAGGAGATCTAAAAAGGGAATAAGGGAGGCAGAGTGAGTACGATAATAGTTCACAGAGGTTGAGGCTACAATCTTCCAATCCTCCTTAGATATGGATGTGGTGCTAGGGCACAGGAGGATTGCAAAAGTTTTAAAAAGGAGACAGATAAACCCAGCAACTACAGGCCAGTCAGATTAACATGGTGGTGGGGAAATTTTGAGATAATAATCCAGGACAAAATTAATTGGCATTTGGCAAAATATGGGCTAATAAATGAAAATCAGTACGGATGTTAAATGCAAATCGTGTTTGACTAATTTGCCTGATTCCATTCTTATCTATCTAATCGTAGCCAGAGAATCACCTGCAACGGCTTCTCTTCCCGCCCCCGCATCGTTACCTCAATTATCCCCGAAGGATCTATCCTTGGCCCCCTCCTATTTCTCATCTACATGTTGCCCCTTGGCGACATCATCCGGAAACACAGCATCAGTTTCCACATGTACGCTGATGACACCCAGCTCTACCTCACCACCACTTCTCTCGACCCCTCCACAGTCTCTAAATTGTCAGACTGCTTGTCCGAGCCGAAATTTTCTCCAATTGAATATTGGGAAGACCAAAGTCATTGTTTTCAGTCCCCGACACAAACTCCATTCCCTAGCCACTGACTCCTCTTCCCTCTTCCTAACTTCTGTCTGAGGCTGAACCAGACTGTTCACAACCTTGGTGTCATACTTAACCCTAAAATGAGCTTTCGACCACATATCTGCAGCGTAACTATTTCCGGAACATCGCCCGTCCCCGCCCATGCCTCAGCTCATCCGCTGCTAAAGCCCTCATTCATGCCTTTATTACCTCTAAACTTGACTATTCCAACGCACTCCTGGTTGACCTCCCACATTCCACCCTACATAAACTAGAAGTGATCCAAAACACGGCTGTATTTTTAAATGGATTGATTTTCTAGTGTTAGCCAATAATGCAGTTTGAATAGCAATATAACCACTGAGTTATAACCCCAGAAGTTTGTCACCATCCTCCACGACGACATGCAAGCAGCGATCCTGACCAATGGATCCACCACGGACCCAAACCACATCTGGACCAGGGTCAAGCAAGGCTGCGTCATCGCACCAACGCTCTTCTTAATCTTCCTTGCTGCAATGCTCCATCTCACGCGCAACAAGCTCCCTGCTGGAGTGGAACTAAACTATAGAACCAATGGGAACCTGGTCAACCTTTGTTACCTCCAGGCTAGATCCAAGGTCAACCCATCCTCTGTCATCGAACTACAGTACGCGGATGACAATTGCGAACTTAAAACCATCATCAACATCTTCACCGAGGCGTACGAAAGCATGGGCCTTAGACGAAACATCCGTAAGACAAAGATCCTCCACCAACCTGACCCTGTCACACTGCACTGCCCCCCAGTCACCAAAATCCACGGCCAGCTTGGACAACGTAGACCATTTTCCATACCTCGGGAGCCTACTATCAGCAATGGCAGACATCGATGACGAGGTCCAACACCGCCTCCAGTGTGCCAGTGCAGCCTTGGTCGCCTGAGGAAGAGTGTTTGAAGACTAGGACCTCAAATCTGGCACCAAGCAGGGCAGTAGTGATACCCACCCTCCTATGTATATCTGAGAGATATGGACCATATACAGTTGACACCTCAAAGCGCTGGAAAATTACCACCAGCACTGCCTCCGCAAGGTCCTGCAAATCCACTGGGAGGATAGATGCACCAACGTCAGTGTTCTGGCTCAAGCCAATATCCCCAGCATTGAAGCACTGACCACATTCCACCTGCTCCATTGGGCGGGCTATATCGTCCACATGCCCGACACGAGACTCCCAAAGCAAGCGCTCTACTTGGAACTCCTACATGACAAGCATACTGCAAGTGGGCACAGGAAACATTTCAAGAACACCCTCAAAGCCTCCTTGATAAAGTGCAACATCCCCACCGGCACCTGGGAAGGCATTCAGCAGCTTGAGTCTCGTCGCCGAGAGCACGCAGAAATCAAGCGCAAACCAGGCTCCCCATCCACCCATCACTGTCTGTCCCACCTGTGACAGAGACTGTAATTCCCATATTGCACTACACCCGAGAACTCACTTTCAGAGTGGTAGCAAGTCTTCCTTGATTTCGCGGGAGTGCCGATGATGAGAACAACGGAGTCTGGAAATTGTGTGTGTGTTCAATAGACTAATCTTATTTTATAAATGTTCTAATGAAGCCTTATTTATTCCTTTATTAATGAATTATAATAAAAATGTTTAGTCTCTCACACATGAGTCTCGCTCACCCCCCAGTCTTTCTCCCCCCCCCCGCCCCCATACACCAGTCTCCCCCGCCAGTCCGTTCGCCCCCGCAGTCTCTCTCCCCACCCCCAGTGATCTCCCCACCGCCCCTCCCCGCACCGGTCTCTTCCCCCGGCCCCTCCCCGCACCGGTCTCTTCCCCCCGCCCCGGTCTCTCCTCCCCGCCCCCCTCCCGGGTCTCCCCCCGCACCGGTCTCTTCCCCCCCCGCCCCGGTCTCTTCCCCCCCCCGCCCCGGTCTCTCCTCCCCGCACCGGTCTCTACGCCCGGCCCCTCCCCGCACCGGTCTCTCCCCCCGGCCCCTCCCCGCACCGGTCTCTTCCCCCCGCCCCGGTCTCTCCTCCCCGCCCCCCTCCCGGGTCTCCCCCCGCACCGGTCTCTTCCCCCCCCGCACTGGTCTCTCCCCCACGCCCCTCCCCGCACCGGTCTCTCCCCCCGGCCCCTCCCCGCACCGGTCTCTCCCCCCGGCCCCTCCCCGCACCGGTCTCTTCCCCCCGCCCCGGTCTCTCCTCCCCGCCCCCCTCCCGGGTCTCCCCCCGCACTGGTCTCTCCCCCACGCCCCTCCCCGCACCGGTCTCTCCCCCCGGCCCCTCCCCGGTCTCTTCCCCCCGCCCCGGTCTCTCCTGCCCGCCCCCCTCCCGGGTCTCCCCCCGCCCCGGTCTCTCCTCCCCGCCCCCCTCCCGGGTCTCCCCCCGCACCGGTCTCTTCCCCCCCCGCCCCGGTCTCTCCCCCCCCCCGGGTCTCCCCCCGCACCGGTCTCTTCCCCCCCCGCCCCGGTCTCTCCCCCCCCCGCCCCGGTCTCTCCCCCCCCCGCCCCGGTCTCTCCTCCCCGCACCGGTCTCTCCTCCCCGCACTGGTCTCTCCGCCCCGCACTGGTCTCTCCCCCACGCCCCTCCCCGCACCGGTCTCTCCCCCCCTGCCCCGCCCCTCCCCGGTCTCTTCCCCCCGCCCCTCCCCGGTCTCTTCCCCCCGCCCCTCCCCGGTCTCTTCCCCCCCCGCCCCTCCCCGGTCTCTTCCCCCCACGGTCTCTTACCCCCGCCCCTGTCTCCCCCCCTGCCTCGGTCTCTCCCCCCCGGCCTCGGTCTCTCCCCCCCGGCCTCTCGCCCCCGCCCCTCCCCGCACTGGTCTCTTCCCCCCCCCTCGCCCCTCCCCGCACCGGTCTCTTTTCCCCCCCGCCCCTCCCCGCACCGGTCTCTCCCCCCCCTCCCCCCCTCCCCCCCCCCCCGGCACCGGTCTCTTCCTTCCCCCCCCCGGTCTCTTCCCTCCCCCCGCACCGGTCTCTTCCCCCCGCACCGGTCTCTTCTTCCCCCCCCCCCCCCCCGCCCCGCACCGGTCTCTTTCCCCACCCCCGCACCAGTCTCTTTCCCCCCCCGCCCCCCCACAACGGTCTCCCCCCCCCCCCCACCGCCCCGGTCTCTTCCTCCCCCCCCCCCGCACCGGTCTCTTCGCCCCGCCCCGGTCTCTCCCCCTTAGCTCCTCCCCGCACCGGTCTCTTCCCCCCCCCCGGCACCGGTCTCTTCCTTCCCCCCCCCCCGGTCTCTTCCCCCCCCCCGCACCGGTCTCTTCCCCCCCCCGGTCTCTTCCCCCCACCCCCCCCCCCCGGCACTGGTCTCTTTCCCCCCCCCCCCCGTCTCTTTCTTCCCCCCCCCCCCGCACCGGTCTCCCCCCGCACCGGTCTCTTCCCCCCCGCCGCACCGGTCTCTTCCCCCCGCCCCCACCGCCTCGGTCTCTCCTCCCCGACCCCCCCGCCCCGGTCTCTTCCCCCCGCCCCCACCGCCTCGGTCACTTCCCCCCCGCCCCGCCCTCGCCCCCCCCCTACCGCCTCGGTCACTTCCCCCCGCCCCCCCCCCACTCCGGTCTCTCCCCCCGCACCTCCTCGGTCACTCCCCCGCCCCGCACCGGTCTCCCCCCCTCCCCCCACAGTCTCTCGCCCCTCCCTCCCCTCCCCCCACAGTCTCTCCCCCCGCCCATCCCCGCAGCGCTCTCCACCACACACGCCCCCCCCCCCCCCCCACCACTCTGCTCCCCGCAGCGAGATCTCCTTCCCTCCGCCGCCGCCCCCACCC
The DNA here is from genome assembly GCF_044704955.1 of Pristiophorus japonicus. Lineage (NCBI taxonomy): Eukaryota > Metazoa > Chordata > Chondrichthyes > Pristiophoridae > Pristiophorus > Pristiophorus japonicus. The sequence continues at coordinate 173,531,976 of NC_091980.1, read as the reverse complement.
CCTTCCCGGAGGGCGGAGCTTGATAGTCGTGCTCACAAGTGCACAACTCGGGAGTCGAAGATTCCCGAGTCGATAGGCCTCCTCCGCCGCATACCACCCGCTGCACTCTGCTCCCCCTATCGCCAAGAAAAGTGGGATGAAACCCCTGCCCACTCGGCCCCAGTGGTACCGGGCAGTAAATAATTACGCACCGTCCGGGGACCGCCGAAAAACGGGTGGAACTTGGGTTTCACCAAATTCGGGTCCAGAGTCCAAAAGCAAGGAAATTATGCTGAACTTTTATAAGACGCTGTTTAGGCCTCATCTGGAGTATTGTGTTTTACTGGCCACCACAATTTAGGAAGGATGTCAAGGCCTTAAAAGAGAGTGAAGAGATTTACTAGAATGGTACCAGGGATGAGGAACTTCAGTTGTGTGGAGGGACTGGAATAGCCAGGGTTAAGAGGAGATTCGACAGGGGTGTTCAAAATCATGAATGCTTTTGATACAGTAAATAAGGAGAAACTGTTTCCATCGGCAGAAGGGTCAGTAACCAGAGGACATAGATTTAAGATGCTTGGCAAAAGAACCAGAGGCAACATGAGGAATTAATATTTAATTGTTTTTTTTTTTAAACACAGCGAGTTGTTGTGATATAGAATGCACTGCCTGAAAGGGTAGTGGAAGCAGATTCAAGAGTAACTTTGAAAAGAGAATTGAATAAATACCTGAACAGAAAAAATTTGCAGAGCTATGGGGAAAGATCTACCAAAGCTCTACCAAAAAGTTGTCACAAGCACGATGGGTCAAATGGCCTCCTTCTGTGCTGTATCATTCTATGATTCTATGAAGTACTTTTTTTGCAGTGTAGTCACTGTTGTAATGTTGGAAATGCAACAGCAAGGTCCCAAAAACAAATGGGACAATGACCAGATAATCAGTTTTAGTGCAATTGATTGAGGGATAAATATTCGCCAGGATACCAGGGAGACTTCGCCTGCTCTTCTTTGAACCGTGTCATTAGATCTTACACGTTCACCTGAGAGCACCGACGGGGCCTCGATTTAACTTTCCAGCCAAGACATGGCACCTCCGACAGTGCAGCTCTCCCTCAGTACTACATTGAATTGTCAGCCGATATATTTTGCTCATGTCTCTGGAGCGGAGCTTGAACCCTCAGGTGATTCTGACTCAGAGGTAATAGTGTTACCACTGAGTCATGGCCGAGTTAAGTGGAGGTTTCGAGGTTGAAAATGAGTTACGTTGTTAGAGCCGAGTCGAGGTAGCTTTCCTGTGCATCTATTGTGTGTGATATCTGACTTGTGAGTGCTTAATGCCGACACTAGGTGGCTGAAAGGGAATGTGTTCCATTTCTCAGTGCTACCGACCTTTACAGAAAAAACACACTATAAAAGGATGGTAAATTCTAATGATGAGGTATTATGGTGAGAGTACTATTAACAATACATTACTGTGATTGGGTGATTCATGGTACAGAACAGCTGCTTTTAAAGCATGAACTTTCATCTTCTACTCCAGTCAGGTGGCAGAGTTATAGCTGTGTGACAACAGTATATCCAAACCCCCCTGGGGAATACCCAACAGCTGATGGCACAGTGCCACCACAGCACAGCCCTGAATCAATGCATCAATCGTGTGTGTGCTCCTGTCTGGTCAAAGGCAAAGTTTTGAAACTGTGAACAATTGCAATACTCCAGTGTCTTGAGTAGAGAAAAAAAGGGAGTGCTGCACTGTCGGAGGTGCCGTCTTTCGGATGAGTCGTTAAACCGGGGTCCCGTCTGCTCTCTCTCTCGTGGACGCAAGAGATCCCAGGGCACTATTTTGAAGAGAAGGGGAGTTATCCCCATAGCCTGGCCAATATTTAATCCCTCAATCAACATAACAAAAACAGATTATTTGGTCATTATCACATTGCTGTTTGTGGGAGCTTGCCGTCTGCAAATTGGCTGCCGCGTTTCCCACATTACAAAGTGACTACACTCCAAAAGTATTTCATTGGTTGTAAAGCACTTTGAGACATCCGATGGTCATGAAAGGCGCTATATAAATCCAAGTCTTTCTTTTCAACACTCAATTCACTTTTCAATTGTATAAGTAATTTTGTGGATTGCATAAACTTGGCTTGTATTTCCTGGAGTACAGAAGATTGAAACAGTCAGAGGTGGCACCTTTTGGATGAGGCCTCGTGTGCCTGCTCAAGCGCGTGTAAAAGATTCCGTAGTACTGCTCGAAAGAGAGCAGGAGAGTTCTCCCAGTGTCCTGGCTGTAATATATATAGTTCTACCCTGTGGACTATGTGGCACTGCAGCCACTGTTGTTTACAACAATTAACAGTGGTCATCTGACAATGCAACCTGAAGTTATCAGCCATCTTAAAGCCTGTATGTGTTTGTGATGTCGTACTGAAAACATAACAATGGCGACGAGAATGGGATATGGATATCGTGAGGGCTAATGGAGCGTCCTCCTCCGTTTTGGATGCCCCCAAAAGTTTGTCAACATCCTTCGCCTGCTCCACGACGACCTGCAGGCCGTGATCCTTACCAACGGATCCATTACAGACCCAATCCACATCCAGACTGGGGTCAAACAAGGCTGCGTCATCGCTCCAACCCTCTTCTCAATCTTCCTCGCTGTTATGCTCCACCTCACAGTCAACAAGCTCCCTGCTGGAGTGGAATTAAACTACAGAACCAGTGGGAAGCTGTTTAACCTATGCCGCCTCCAGGCCAGGTCCAAGATCACCCCAACCTCTGTCGTTGAGCTGCAGTATGGGGACGTCTGCGCCTGCGCACATTCTGAGGCTGAATTCCAGGATATAGTCGATGTATACACCGAGGAATATACACTTAACATCCGTAAGACAAAGGTCCTCCACCAGCTTGTCCTTGCCGCACAGCACTGCCCCCCAGTCATCAAGATTCACAGCGCGGCCCTTGACAACGTGGACCACTTCCCATACCTCGGGAGCCTTTTATCAACAAAGGCAGACATTGATGCGGAGATTCAACAGCGCCTCCAGTGCGCTAGTGCAGCCTTTGGCCGCCTGAGGAAATGAGTGTTCGAAGACCAGGCCCTCAAATCTACCACCAAGCTCATGGTCTACAGGACTGTAGTAATACCCGCCCTCCTGTATGGATCAGAGACATGGACGATGTATAGAAGATACCTCAAGTTGCTGGAGGTATATCACCAACGATGTCTCCGCAAGATCCTGCAAATCCCCTGGGAGGACAGGCGCATCAATATCAGTGTCCTCGCCCAGGCTAACATCCCCAGCATTGAAGCACTGACCACACTCGATCAGCTTCGCTGGGCAGGCCACATAGTTCGCATGCCAGACGCGAGGCTCCCTGAGCAATTGCTCTATGCAGAGCTCCTTCATGGCAAACCAGCCAAAGGTGGTCAGCGGAAATGTTACAAGGACACCCTCAAAGCCTCCTTGGTAAAGTGCAACATCACCACTGACACCTGGGAGTCCCTGGTCGAAGATCATCCTACGTGGAGAAAGTGCATCCGGGAGGGCGTTGAGCTCTTCGAGTCTCAACGCTGTGAGCGTTTGGAGGTCAGGCGCAGGCAGCGGAAGGAGCGTGCGGCAAATCAATCCCACCCCTCCTTCCCCCGACGAACATCTGTCCCATCTGTGACAGGGTCCGTGGCTCTTGCATTGGACTGTTCAGTCACCAAAGGACTCAATTTTAGAGTGGAAGCAAGTCTTCCTCGATTCGAGGGACTGTCTATGATGGTGATATCAGTGCTTACATTGTAGCATTAAAGAAGCTATCTATTCACTGTAATTTCAAAAACTTTCAGGACCGAGCATTGCGTGACCGCTTTGTTTGTGGGATGAAAAATTATGCGATCAGAAGAAAGTTATTGACAACTCCTAACTTGACTTTTGATTTAGCTTGTCAGACAACTGTATCAATGGACATGGCCGACCAATATGCGCGAGAATTTTGTACCATTTCCAGTCATCAGACAACCGAGGTGAATCGCCTGCAGGTTAAAAGTAAAAGGCAGTTGGGGCCCCAAGGCCTCAGTGACTGGCCAAGGTAACAGAGCATTGAAGTCGTGCTATCGGTGCCTGGGACAACATATTGCTCAAAGTTGTCCATATGTGAAGGCAGAGTGTTTCTTCTGCAGGAAAACTGGGCATCTTGCGAAGGCATGCCGACTGAAGAGTAAACCAACTTTCAAAGCTATAAGTAGAAATCCCCAGAGACTACATAGCATGGAAGAAAAGCAACAGGACGAGGAAGTTTTGGAGTTATAAGTCACCAGAAGCACGAGGGTATCTAACAGCAATTCGTAAAGTATCATCCACGTAGATGGTGCAGGAACCAAGATACCCATGGAAATCGACACTGGTGCATCCTTGAGTGTAGTACCAGAATCTTTATACCTCGATAAATTGCATGATTCCCCATTGGAGAAATCCAAGATGGAGCTGCGAGGCTATTTGGGAGAGAACATTCCTGTGGTAGGTTGTATCACCGTACCGGTGAAATACAAGGATCAATTTCAGAGCTAGTCTCTTAGTAGTAGCAGGAGCCAAGCCTGCCTTACTCGGAAGAAAGTGGTTGGGATCACTGAAGCTGGATTGGAGTGAGATTTTTCGTGTTGAAACAAGATTTGCATCAAAGGACGAGGTCATCAAGAAGTATCCGAAGGTGTTCTGCGAAACAGGCAGTCCGATCCAAGGCTTCAAGGAGAGTGTCGGGGTACAGAAGGACGCTAGACTAGTTTATTGCAAGCCACATCTCATACCATATGCACTCAAGGAGAAAGTTGAGCAAGAACTCAAATGACGAGAGACTGAGAACATTATCTCCAAGATAGATTTATGTAATTGGACTACACCCATTGTTGTTGTACCTAAGTCAGATGGTAAGGTAAGGTTGTGTGGTGATTATAAAGTAACTGTAAACCAGGCTCTAGAGGGTAATGTCCCCAATACATCGCCAAATGAAGTAGATTTTTGTTCACAACACTGACAGGTGGTCAGATCTTCTCAAAGTTATATCTAATAAACGCCTACTTATAACTTGAACTAGATGAGGAGTCCCAGTCATGCTTGACTAAAAAATACTCATCTAGGCCTATATCAATTTAATAGGCTACCACTTGGAGTGTCTTCTGCCCCCTGCCATATTCAAAGGGGTGATGACCCAGATTTTGCAAGATATTGAAGGGGTAGTATGTTATTTAGATGACATACTAATTTCAGCGCCAAACAGGCAAATTCATAACATATTGAATGAAGTCCTCAAATGGCTAGAAAAGCACAGAGTAGATTGACTGCTCGCAAGTGTGAGTTATTTCAAAACTCAGTGGAGTACTTAGGGCACAGAATAGACAAAGATGGTTTACATCCAACCATGGGAAAGTTGGATGCAATCAGAAATGCACCCACTCCCAACAATGTCACTGAACTGCGATCATTTTTGGGTCTTTTGAACTATTATGGGAAGTTCTGACCAAATTTGGCTAGAGTTTTACATCCACTGAATGAACTATTAAAAAAAACAGTCCATTGGAAGTGGTCAGAAGAGTGCGATACAGCATTCAAGGAAAGTAAAAGCAAATTGGTAGAGAGCACCATGTTAATTCACAATGACGTATCTAAGGAGGTCAAGCTAGCATGTGATGCTTCTCCGTTTGGAGTTGGGGCAGTGATCTCTCATGTATTATGTAGTGGAGAGGAGAGACCAATTGCTTTTGCTTCACCCATTCTCAATGCCAGTGAGTACAATTATATGCAAATCGAAAGGGAAGCTTTGGCATTAATTTTTGGGGTCAAGAAGTTCCACAAATACTTGTACGGTCGTAAGTTTACCATCGTTACAGACCATAAACCCTGACAGCAATCCTCCATCCAAAGTCCCCAGTTCCAACATTAGCTGCAACCCGAATACAGAGATGGGCTTTGATTTTGTCAGCATAAACATGATATTGAATACAGACGATCAGCTGATCACAGTAATGCTGATGCTATGTCTAGATTGCCTTCCTCATCACAAGTTACACCCGATAGGGAAGAAGTGTTCTATTTTTCATACATTGATGAACTGCCAGTCACAGCTGAAGAGATTGGTAGAGCAACCAAACGTGACCCAGTTATGTCAAAGGTGTATGATTACATCACAAATGGTTGGCCAAACCAGGTAACAGACAAAGATATTCATCCATTCTTCATTTGTAGGAATGAATTATCAGTCAATAAAGATTGTATCATGTGGGGTGCAAGAGTGCTTATACCAAATAAATTCAGGTCCAAATTATTAGGAGATCTTCATGACCAGCACCTGGAAATGTGCTTGACCAAGAGTTTTGCACGCAGTTACTTATGGTGGCCAGGTCTAGCTAAAGATATAGAGTACATCGTGAGTCAGTGTACGACATGTCAATCGGTAAGCAAGCAACCACCATCAATATCATTACAGCCATGGAAATGGCCTCCCAGGGTGTGGCAAATGCTACATATCGATTTTGCTGAGCTAGAAGGACAACAATTAATCATTGTGATTGATAGCCATTCAAAGTGGGTCGAGGCGTTTCCAATGTGGAAAACAAGTAGTAAAATATTAGACATTTTACGAAGATTATTTTCTTCATTTGTCCTCTCAGAAGAAATTGTTTCTGATAATGGACCACAATTTTGTTGAGAAGAATTTGCACAGTTCACCGAGCAAAAATGAAGTGAAACATACCAAGGTTCCACCGAACCACCCTGCTTCAAATGGTGCAGTAGAGCGCACAGTACAAATTGTAAAACGTGCCCTCATCAAACAGATGTTGGATCCAAATCCAAAGAAATGACAGTTGTCATTGGACCAAAATTTGGCTAATTTTCTAATTACGTATCATAATGCTCCTCATACAACGACTGGTAGAATACTAGCAGAGTTGTTTCTCAAACGACAGCCACGAACCAGATTCTCGTCGTTAAAACCAAACTTGGCAGTCTGTAGAAGAAAAACAATTAAGACAGAAAGAGAATCATGGGAGCGGTAGAGTAAAAGAGAAAAGTGTGAAATTAAATCAGAAGGTGAGAGTGAAGAACCATCACCATAAATGGGTAAAGTGGTTACCAGGAAGAGTGGTGAAGATATGTGGTCCTCGCACATATTTGGTAAAGATATTTGATCATGGAAAGGTTAGGTTTGTTCATATTGATCATATTTTATCTACAGACATGGAAGGAGTTGAAGGTTGGAATGATTCGATTATTTCTGACTCATCAGATAGTTTTGATACAAGTACCAGTAGCAAATCCTACATCAAATGTACTGGAAACAAGTCCAAGAGAAAGTCAGAATCTGAGTCCGAGTCAGGCAGACAAACTGTCTGAAGTTGTAGAGTTCAAATGTAGATCAAGGGCATCCCTTGGAGACAAACTCTCCTCAGGATCAGCGTCGAATGAGTCGAAGTTCGACACCATGTTTGGAAGGTTCTGTTCGAGAGCGAAGGTACTCTCTTCGAAACAGAAAAGAAGTGGTTAAGTTTGATTTGTAAATATGGCAAACTAAGTCTATATCTTTTGTTATGTATAACCATGCAAGGTATGTATGATGATTATTTTGTTATAATTATTTCATTAAGGAGAGAGATGTGTAATATATACAGCTCCACCCTGTGGACTACCGTGGCACTGCAGCCATTGCTGTTTTCAACAATAAACAGTTCAGGTCACCTGACAAGGGTTCCTGAAGTTATCAGCCATCTTAAAGCCTGTGTGTGTTTGTGATGAAGTACTGAGAACATAATACTGGCCAACATCCAATCCACAGCTAATACCATCAAAACAGATTAGTCATTTGTCTCATTTCTGTTTATGGCAGCTTCCTTAAGGTGATTGGCTGTAATGTGCTTTGGGACATCCTGACGTCATGAAAGGCGCGATATAAATGCAAGTACTTTCTTTCTTTTAGAACTTCTAATACTGTGAGATTATTGGACAGATAAGAGTAATGAAGGACAATTCCAGAATGCCATTCAGACAAACTGAGTGATGTGAAATATATAATACATTTGGGGAGTCTGACAGGTTAGGTAATGAATGGCACCTCTGCAACTAAAGAGACTGGGCGGTTATGCCAGGCTTGGGGGCAAGCAGCCGTAGACCATCCCAAATTGCATGGCAAAGGTGGCGAGAGAGAACAGCCCAAGTGCTACCAACTGAGCCAAGGCGGACATCTTGGTACAAGATAAACATCAAAGGTTGGCACCAGAGATCTCTCGATGGTATAGTCCTGCCCGGAACTGAGCCACACAGCCCGGGAAGGCCCCCAGTTCTGTCTCAACAGGACCTCAGTTGTGGTGCTACAAGTTGGTCTTGCAGCCTCTGAGCTATGAAAAGGTAACACTGGTCTGAGTTTGTGGTCCTGGATGGTATCCAGTGACCCCGCTGGACAGGATTGCGTTTGATTCTGTTGCTCTCCTTTGTCGAATGGCCTGCTTACATTAATGAAACTCACAGGGTGAACGGCCATTTGGGCAGGATACAAGACAGCTTCAACAGAAAAGGGGACTTAAAAGGGAAAAGGGGACCAAGCAGGGGGTGGCGGATGGAGGAGGTGCAATATTTGCATCAGGACATGACTTGACCCTCTGTAGAGGGCCGCAGAGTCATTCTTTCCAAGACACTCACTGGGATCTGAGAATCTATAGATCTGTAAACACACTGTTTTTGCATTGGTGTGTCAGAGTGAATCTGTTGCTTGCTTCAGTTTCCATCGCTTATAGGTCAGGGAAAGCCCTTGGACATATTTACTGTGGTTTCTAAAATGATGATTTAAAGAACTTTGGTTCTTGGGAATCCAGAGTGGTGTGTTATGCTGGAGATAGCCAGATCTTCATTACCTTGCAGTGTGGGTTGAGACCTTTCCAATCTCTCTTCCTTGCAGTGAAGCTTTTTAATAGATTATTGACCATGCCTAATAGTCAAGATGAGCTGTACAGATTTAAAAGCAGACCACAGAGCACAGCAAAGAACACAGATGAGGCAGCCAAGATTTTGAGAGAGCAAGGCAGGACTGAAGCTTCTGTGCTTTAACCCATATGTAACAACTGAGGTCCCATGGAGATGGAACTGGGACCCTTCCTGATGCGTGTGGTTCAGTTCCTGAAAGGGCTATGCCATTGAGAGATCTTTGAGGTTTGTGGAATACCAAGGTGTCAGCCATGGCTCAGTTGGTAGTACTCCTGCCTCCAAGTCAGAGGTTCAAGCCCCAGTCCAGAGATTTGAGCACAAAATCCAGGCCGACACTCCAGTGCAGTACTGAGGGAATGCTGCACTGTCTGAGGTACCGTCTTCAGGATGAGACGTTAGACCGAAGCCCCATCTAACCCCTCAGGTGAGTGCAAAATATCCCATGACAATAATATATTTTTTTAGAAGAATAGAGGAGTTCTCCTGGTGTCCTGGCCAATATTTATCTCTCAACCAATGATACTAAAACAGATTATCTGGTCAGTATCACAATGCTGTTTGTGGGACCTTGCTGTGCACAATTTGACAGTCACATTTCCTGCATTACAACAGTGACGACACTTCAAAAGTACTTCACTGACTGAAGCGCTTTGAGATGAGCCAAGGTTGTGAAAGGCGCAATATAAATGCAAGTTATTTCTTCTCCTTTACGCTCGCATGCTATGTAACTGCACGGGTTGTGCATTCCTGCGCGAATGGAATATTCACCAATCCTTCAGTGACTTAACAGAGAAAGCAGAACCACCGCAAACCAAGTAACCTAGATCTAATCAACACTTTCCCACAATTGCATTTCAACTTCGACCACACTCTGTGGCCGTGTGTGTCAGGCAAGGAATCAGAACTATTAAATAAGGTATTTAATTGACCCCTCAAGTACCATAACCCCAGGGTAAACTACAGCAATCGCCAGTTATTTACTGACACCTCACAAGCAATAAATAGGAAGCCAGTCCATTCTACAGATATTCAGGGGATTCATTCCAAGGGGTAAAGCTTTAACTCGTGGACTTCGCTCTCACCAGTAATCAGAGGGAGAAAGAGTGGGGTCAATTCCAGCACTGATTGCTGGGAGTAACGTGGTGACCCGTGGATTGAATTAAACTCGGTGCTGGGTAAGGCCTTGGGTAGCTCGCATTGTAAAGACAGCATAACACGAGTGGTCACATCCATGAAACAACAAAACCTTTGGGGTTAGCAGATGCGGGCAGCAGGCACTTACATGACCACTCAAATATAAGAGGACAGAACTGCCAAACAAGCCAGTATGAACCAGGCAGCTCCTCTCGGATTAGGCTGGAGGGGCTAGGGGGCCGGAATTCAGTATAAGGAGGGCAACAGGACTTCATTTGGGAGCCATGTATTTGGATTCCTGGATGAAGCAATATTCAGGCAGCGATACACTGAAACCCTACACTTACATATGGACTGAAATCATTTAGAACATTTTGAGATTCGCAAGATCAGCACAGTGGTCATGAACCCTAATTCCCCACACCGTGAGCTCCCAAAATCATGGCCCTGAAATCCCGGTTTCTTCTTCCCGCGGGCGTTCGACTCAAAATAGAAGAAAAGATGTGGTTATCTTTTGGTCAAACGCTCGCCAGAGATTCCGGACTCGAGGCCTCCTCTTCTTGCGCAATGGAGCGCGTTCACATTGGGACATCCGTAGGAGTCAAGTGGGCTTGGACACCCAATCACGGTAAAGTATTTTCTCATTCATAGTAATAGGAGTTTCGCAAGTCCAAAACTCCTATCACTATGAATGAGAAACACCCCCAAACACTACATCATTTTTTTTTTTTAAACATCTCATGTAAATACATTACAGAAATTAAAGATGATAGAAATGTTTTTTAAAAAAATTTGCCGATTTAAAAAAAAAGTTTTTTATTATGGTTTAAAATATAATTACCTGAGTGGGCAGGGTTTTTAAACAAATATGTATTAAAAAAAAATTTTTTTTATATGTTTTTGATTTGTTTTAAAACTCTCATTCTGGTAAAAGTAGGCCAAGCGCAAGAGTTTTAAGGACATTCGCTGGGCAAGAGATGGGCAAATAGTGCAATCTCTCTGCTTGACAGATCGGAAAAGCCGGTTTTCGGCACATGTGCATTGCGTGCCGAAAACCGGCTTTTGCGATGCCTTGACGGGTCCGTAACCACTCCGTACAGACGCGGGCAGGCCGGAATTTCAGGGCCAATGTGTTTTGTCGGGTGGAACCCAGTTGATTCCCCACAACGACAAAAGGAGGGCCGTGGCAGCTCCCTTAACCAGGATATGCTGTGTGGATGAGGGAAGATTAAGGATCAACTGTTAGTCAATCTTCTTCCCTCTGTGGTTCACGACATGCTTTGAGTAAGCATGACACACTTGAGGGTGGAGTATATTGAACAGACTCTATTCATATACAACACAGGTGTTCGATCTAACCGGATACAGAGAGTGGTTTTCTGTTTCTGATTCTATCTTTTGAGCATGCCAAAGAACTTGAAAATCATGCTCCTTTTATACCTTATTTTGCCGACATCAAAGGTACGTCACACACAAGACGTATCTGTTCCTGAATCCTTTGAAAACAGTCTTTTCATGTAAACTGTCACAGTTGTAGTTGTTTACTTCAAAGAAATTTCTGTCAAACAAGACTACCTGACTTAACTTTTCTCAAAAAAGTAGGTTTATTAACCATTATCTTTCTACACTATAGTTAATGGATCCCTCTCCTTTGTTCATTACCCTAACCAATAGAGTTTTACCTTAATCACTCATGGTTAATATCATTGCTGTCACTTATTTCCCCGCACAAGCATTTCCTATATATAATACTCAGACACTAAAAGCAGAAAATAAGCCATATTTTCTTCTCATGGCACTTCAAAGCCAACCTCGTTATATTGGAAAGCCTGTTGCTCCAAGATACAAAGAAGTTTAATTATTAACCCTTAACTCTCAAGCTGGCCAACATACAACTCTTTAGTTTGTCCAACAACAACCAAGGGGCAGAGGAAGACAGGAATATAAAATGAAACTCAGCCAAAGCTTTTAAATCAAAGCTGAATTTTGTACACCTCCAAAATAGTGTGATCTCTTCTTTTATCTCGCTGTCCCATACTTTTCTCTCAAGAAAGTCAGAAGAGCCAATGTCCCCTCTAATTGTTTTTTGTAAATCCGCGATCCCTTTAAATTCGCTGCACGGTATCTTCCAGCGGCAACAGCTTGTGAGCGGCCTGCATGGGACGTCCGATTGATGCGCGGCCACGCAGCTTAAGAGAATATTGGTCTCTACCCCATCTCACACCATGTAGGGTCCCCCCAGGCAAGGGTGGGCTGTCAGTCAGACCACAGTCAAAGGTTGGGGAATTGTCCAGCATTGGTCTTACATTGACCCTAGTGCCAAGAGCGGGCAGTACCTTGGACAACAACCATTCAGATAGGGCTCCCATCAGCTTCACAATACACAGTTGGAGAGACAGCAGTTCACTCAGCTGTGAAGGCTATCTCTTAGCCACATTCTGCAGAGAGAAGTGAACTGCTCTCAAATTGTGGCGGTTGCAGCCTCCGTACATTTGAGTTCATCCAAAACTGTGCTGCACATATCCTAACTCACACCAAGTCCAGTTCATCCATCACCCCTGTGCTTGCTGACCGACATGGGCTCCCAGTTCAGCAACGCCTCCATTTTTAAATTCTCATCCTGGTTTTCCAATCTCACCATCGCCTCACCGTCTCCCTATTTCTGTAACCTCCTCCAGCCCTCCAACCAATGTTCCCTCTAAGATGCGGGCACGCGCAGCAATCAGGAAGGTGCCGCGCAGGTCGCTCACAAGCTGTTCCCTGCAACATGCTGAGTCGCCAATTTAAAGATACCAGGCACACAAAAAATTTTAGAGGGGGCATTGCCTACAACCCTCTGATTCTGGCCTCTTGTGCATCCCCAATTTTTATCGCTCCACCATTGGCGGCAATACCTTCAGTAATCATGGCTCTAAGCTCTGAAATACCCTCCCCAAACCTCTCCGCCTTTAAGATGCCCCTTAAAACGTACCTCCCTGGCAAACTTTTGGTCGCCTGTCCTAATATCTCCTTATGCTGCTTGGTATCAAATTTTGTCTGCTAACACTTCTGTTAAGCACCTTGGGACTGTTTACTGCATTAAAGGCATTATATAAATACATGTTATTGCTACAGGCTGGCTGAGGGAGTGCTGCACTGTCGGAGGTGCCAACTTTCAGATGAGACATTAGACTGAGGCCCCCATCTGTCCTCTCAGGTAAAAGATCCCTCAGCACTATTCAAAGAGGAGCAGGGGCATTCTCCTGGACCTGGTCAATATTTATCCCTCAACCAACGACACAACAGATTATCTGGTCATTATTACATTGCTGTTTGTGGGAGCTTGCTGTGTGCAACTTGGCTGTTGCGTTTCCTACATTGCAACAGTGATTACACTTTAAATAGCACTTAAAGTGTTTTGGGATGTCCTAAGGTCGTGAAAGGTGCTATAGAAAGGCAAGTTCATTTGTTGATTCATATAGATACTGAGCTAAGTGCAGCACTCCTGAGAGGTATTCTGACTAAGAGTAGCATGGATTGACTTGGGACCTTTCTGGTTTTTATGGCTCAGTATCACTCTGGGCAATACGTTTACCCACGAAGATTTCAAAGAATCTAAACTGAAAAACAGAAATAAAAAGCCCTTTTTACTGTGCCCACTGCAAAGTACAATCTAAATCAGTGCCTGAAACAAAAGGCCTCCCAAACAAAGCGTACTCTCCAAGATTAGGTTACATTATATAATCAGGATCGGGACTGTCGGCTCGCTGGCTGGGTGCCCAGGTGTCAGGATCTTGTGTAGCATCATTATCCACCATTTGATCCCTTCAGCAACATTCTTCATCCTGATTGATCTCAGCAAGACTGGCCCAATCGATATCCTTCAGTATCGCAGCCTCAGAGTCTCAACCTTAGGGACTAAAGGACTTGCCGCTGTTCTAAAGCTCAAGCTGCTGTTTAAATATTGTTGTGAACCCCAAAAGCTGGCGTGAACCGAGCTAACCTTTTCTGGGGAAACCATTACAGTGTCCCAACTGTTTGTCAGACAGATGCTGTTGTAACTAAGCATTACTGCCAGAGACTTAATTAGGAAAGTTGCCTTTCCGTTACCTGATGTCTCACATCCCTGTACCAAACAACTTAAATTTATATAGTGCCTTTAACATAGTAAAAGCGCCCCAAGGTACTTCACAGGAGCGATTATCAAATAAACGTTGAATATTTAAAGGAGATATTCGGACATAAAACCAAAACTTTAGTCAAAGTAGTAGGTTTAAGGAGCAATGGTGAAGTGATGAAAATTGTAGATGCGCAAGAGGCTAGAATTAGAGGAAGATATATCTCAGAGGGTTATAGGACTGGAGGAGGCGACAGAGATAGGGAGCAGTGAGGCCATGAAAGGATTTGAACACAAGGGTGAGAATTTTAGAATTGAGGCACTGCTGGACCGGGGAGCCAAGGTAGATCAGCGAGCAATGGAGTGAAGGAAGAACGGGACTTGGTAAGCGTTAGGATATGAGCAAGAGTTTTGGATGAGCTCAAATTTACGGAGCGTATCGCCCCATTTGAAAGGGATTGCATGTAAAGTAGAAAATGCTGCAAACACAAGAAAAGCTGGATTAATGCATCAGGCCCGGGCCATTTCATCAGGACCACAGTTTCCATAAAGAGTTGAGAATCAAAATGCAAATCTTTTTCACTATAAATATATTGCTGGACCCTGCTGTGCTTTGCCAGCATTTTCTGCCTGTGTTGCAGACTTGCAGATTTCTTTCTAACCCACATGAAAGCTCCCAGAATTACTCGCAGCGAATGCAGCTCTGTCAGTGTTGGAATATTAGTTACAGGACTGCTCCGAGGCCGCTGGGTTACAACTCTGAAGCAATAAAGATCTAAAATGGTCTGTGCTTCCTTTTACACACAAACCTTATCTTCCCTGTACAGCCCTGTTCACCTACTCATATTAGGTGAGCAATGGTATTGGCGCCCTTGAGAGGGGACAGACCTGAGCC
This sequence comes from Pristiophorus japonicus, assembly GCF_044704955.1. Lineage (NCBI taxonomy): Eukaryota > Metazoa > Chordata > Chondrichthyes > Pristiophoridae > Pristiophorus > Pristiophorus japonicus. The sequence continues at coordinate 173,516,916 of NC_091980.1, read as the reverse complement.
ATCACGTGACTCTGGGTTTCGGGAATCTAATCTACAAAGAGAGGTTGAGGAGTTGAGCTTGCACTCTCTGGAACAGTGGCTTTGAGATAACCGAGCTGAAGCATTCAGGATTATAAAAAGGAGACTCGATAAAGATGACTCATGTGAAGGGTTCAAGTGTAAGAGAAACAAGCTGAATATCAGGAATAAGGTCGGTTGTCAGATGGAATTATTTTTATAGACGCAAAGGGTAAAAGTTATCATGTAACTTCAAAAGTACAAATGGGTACAGAAGGAATACTCTGCACTTGCCTGGATGCGTGCAGCTCCAACAACACTCAAGACGCTCGACATCATCCAGGACAAAGCAGCGTGCTTGATTGGCACCTTCATCATCATCATCATCATAGGCAGTCCCTCGAAATTGAGGAAGACTTGCCACCACTCCCAAAGTGAGTTCTCAGGTGACTGAACAGTCCAATATGGGAATTACAGTCTCTATCACAGGTGGGACAGACAGTGGTTGAAGGAAAGGGTGGGTGGGGAGTCTGGTTTGCCGCACGCTCCTTCCGCTGTCTGCGCTTGATTTCTGCATGCTCTCAGTGACGAGACTCAAGGTGCTCTGCACCCTCCCGGTTGCTCTTCCTCCACTTAGGACGATCTTTGGCCAGGTGGTGGCACCCTATCCACCTTCAACATTCACTCCCTCCACCACCAGTGCACCGTGGCTACAGTGCGTACCATCTACAAGATGCACTGCAGCAACTCGTCAAGAATTTTTCAGCAGCATCTCCCAAACCACCAACCTCTACCACCTAGAAGGACAAGGGCAGCAGGTGCATGGGAACACTATCACGTTCAAGTTCCCCTCCAAGTCACACACCATCCTGACTTGAAAATTAGCGCCGTTCCTTCATTGTCACTGGATCAATCCTGCAACTCCTTAATAGTACTGTGGGAGTACCTTCACCACACAGACAGCAGCGGTTCAAGGAGGCGGCTCACCATCACCTTCTCAAGGACAGCGAAGGATGGGCAATAAATGCTGGCCTTGTCAGCAACACCCACGTCACGTGAATGAACTAACAAGCAAAAAAGGTGTTGAAATGCTCAGGAATAGCCAATAGTGCAAATGCATACAGTAGTGTAAAAGTTACCAGGGAGGCTAACAGTACAAATGTGCACAGGTGCATTTCAGGAAAGAGATACAATTGAGCGACATGTTGAAAAGATGGGGAGGTGGGATTTTAATCCATCAAAAAACAATAAGCTTGTTGGATCTTTTCTTGTTTTTAAACAGTTTTTATTTTGCATTGTCGACCAGCCCATAAGGTTGGAAGGACATTCTCTGATGATCCTGAGTGTGTGAATTGACGCTCAGTGTTGGGTGACTGCTCATGTATTGCTCTCAGCTGTAATTATTTTGCCTGGTGCTACGGCACACAATATAACTCAGCAGCATCCGACCATCTGCCAAAACCGTCTGTCCATCCACCACGAACACATAAGTACTCAACTCACATCACCCCAAGCTCATGGCTTCCTGCAATCCATTACCCAACCCAATTACAGTCACCACCACCTAAAACATCAACATTTTTTTAAAATTCGGTGGTCGATTATAATCGGCCAAAAAGCAAAAACCATTTGCATTAATGTCAATTTCAAAGCTGCTGGTTATAGTGTCTTCAAAGCTCTGTTTATTTTGAGCAGAAACAGCTGCAGTTTAGTCTTTTATTGGAAAATAAGCCAGATTGTTATCAGCACTGCAGATTATGGGTATCCCAACAGTGCCGTGACAAATTGTTTTCTTTTCTGGTCACCCTGGTGAAGCGATACTCAACCTCTTCAACTCAAATACAAGCCAACTTTATACAACCTGTCTTCATAATTTAACCCTTTTAGCCCCCATATAATTTTGGTAAATTTGACTCCTAGGCCAATGTATCCTTCCTGAGGTGCGACCCCCAGAACTGAATGCAGGATTCCAGATGGGGTCTCACCAAGGCTTTGTACAACTGAAACATAACTTTCCACCCTTTGTATTCCCTGTGAGGTAGGGAGAGCTAGATAAGGAATAGAAGAATATGCTGATAGGGTGAGATGCAGTAGGGTGGGAGGAGGCTCATATGGAGCATAAACACCAGCATAGACCAGTTGGGCCAGTTGGCCCATTTCTGTGCTATAAAATTGATGTAATGCCACGTAATTCTATGTACTTGTCTGAGCTGGACTGGCTCATGAACTCCGTCAACTTGGGACTGGGAGCTGGGCCGGTGGGACTGGGACTATGAGCTGGGACACTGGGAGCTAGAACACTGGGACACTGGGAGCTGGGAGCTGAGCGCCCGCTTAAAGCGGTGGAGACCAACTTTACTGCCCTTCCCCTTTAAGCCCCAAATCCTTAAACCCCCGAGTTAACTTTCATTATACTGTGTCTAAAAGTGAACAGATAGCTTGCCTCGGTCGCTGTAGTTTTCACCTCCCAATTGGTTCGACTCAAATAGGAGGCCTTCCTCCAATGTCCTATCTTTTAGAAACCAAAGCAAACTGTAGCTTTAGTTCCTCAGATTTGTTTAGTGTGAGCCAGATTCTAACATCTTGAGCATCCCTGATTATAACTGTTCAACCATTGGTGGCCGTGCCTTCAGCTGCCTAGGCTCCATGGTCTGGAACTCCCTCCCTAAACCTCTCCGCCTCTCTACCTCTCGTTCCTCCTTTAAGACGCTGCTTAAAACCTACCTCTTCCTGCCGGATTCAAAAATTCCAAATGTCGCTCCATTATTTAATAACAACATGAAGGGGAAAAAAACAGTCAAATACAAATCTGTCAGTTTTCTGTCAATTGTAGGGAAGTTACTACATTTCATCATCAGGGACAGAGTGACTGAGCAAGTGTGAGCTGAGCAAAGAGAGTCAGCATAGACTTGTGAAGGATGTGTGACTAAACTGGTTGCATTTTTTGAGGAGGCCACTAGCAAGGTGGACAGGGGAGTGTCTGTGGAAGTTTTGTATATGGACTTCCAGAAGGCATTTGGTAAAGTTCTGCACAAGAGATCGTTAGCAAAAATGAAGGAACAAGGAATTGGAGGTAAACTTGTGACGTGGGCTGGCAATTGATTAGCAGGTAGCAAAGAGGGAGTAGGGTTAAAGTGATGTACCCAAGGAATCTGTACTGGGGCCTCAGCTTTTCACCATGTATATCGATGAAGAAATATAGCCGTGTATCGAGGTTAGAAGATGACGTTAAGTTAGAGGGCATAGTAAGTTGTATAGATGACAGCAGTAAGTTACAAAGGGATATAGACTAATTAAGTGAGTGGACAAAACTACGGCAGATGGAGTGTGGGGATTGAAGTCTTTCACTTCGGATATAGAGAAAACAAATCATAATAGTTTCTTCATGGCAAAAGATTAGGAACCTTGAAGGTGCAAAGGGATTTGTGTGCCCATGTACACAAAATCACGAAGAGCGCGTGCACAGGTACAAAAACGTAATCAAAAAGGCTAATGCCATGCTGGCTTTTATCTCAAGGGGAATACAAAGGGGGGGAAGTTATGCTGAAGTTGTACAGAGCCTTGGTCAGACACCATCTGGGGTACTGCCTTTGGTTCTGGGCACCGCAGCTCAGGAAGGATATATTATCCTTGGAGGGAGTATAGGAACTTAACACGAGTAGACTATTTAGCACCTCAAGCCTGTTCTGCCATTCAATGAGATTATGGCTCATTTGTGACTTAACTCCACATACCCATCTTTGCCCCATATACCTCAATACCTTTGGTTAACAGAAATATATCAATCTCCGATTTAAAATTAACAATTGATCCAGCATCAACTTGTGTTTGCCCATTATCCCTACTCTCTGTCGCTATCTGCCCAGCCAATCTCTGAACCAGGAAAATTTACCAAAATGATACCAGGACTTAAAGGGTTAAATTGTGAGGACTGGTTATACAAACGTGGCTTGTATTTGCTTGAGGTTGAGGGGTAATCGGATCAAGTTATTTTAAATGATAAATGGATCCAATAGGGTAGATACAGAAAAACTAGATTGTCTGGTGGATGAATCCTAAACTATGGGGTACAATCTTAAAATAGAGCTGAAAATTGCATTTATATCACGTCTTTCACAATCTCAGGCCATCCCAAAGTGCTTTACAGCCAATGAAGTACTTTTGAATTGTAATCACTATTGCAATGGAGGAAACGCAGCAGCCAATTTACATACAGCAAGGTCCCATAAACAGCAATGAGATAAATCGACAGAAAATCTGTTTTAGTCATGTTGATTGAGGGATAAAGATTGGCCAGGATACCGGGAGAACTCACTTGTTCTTCGAATAGTGCAATGGGATCTTTTATGTTCAACTAAAAGGGCAGTCGGAGCCTTAGTTTAACGTCTCATCCGAAAGACGATACCTCAGACAGTGCAGCACTCCCTCGGCACTGCACTGAAATGTCAGCCTAGGTTACGTGCTCCAGCCTCTGGAGTGGGACTTGCATCTTCTCACTCAGAGGTGGGAGTGCCACTTCAGAGCTAGATCATTCAGGAGTGAAATCAGGAAGCACTTTTTTGCACAAAAGCAATTCTCTTCCCAAAAGGCTGCGAATGCTGGGTCAATTGAAATTTTGAAATCGATAGATTTTTCTAAAGGCATCAAGGGATATGGAACAAAGGTGGGTAGAAATGGAGTTAAGATACAGATCAGCCACAATCTAATTGAATGGCAGAATTGCTTAAGGGGCTGAATGGCTTGTTCTTGTGTTCGAAGCGTAACATTTCACTTGCACAAAATCCTTGCCCATCTGTCTGCCTGGATTTGAATCAAAGTCCCAAAGGAGAAAGGATGGACCTCTGTTACCCAGACCCGCCTAGCTCAAGATCAACGGCAGTCTAAATCTTCAATTCCTCTGCTCAAAATGACGAGAATATTAAACGGTGGTTTACAAATTCGAACTTTAGCGCCGACCGTTAAGGCCGATTTTGAAGAAAAAATGGCGGCCGCCTCGTTTCTGTCCACTTCCGCGACAGAACGTGGTGGCTGCCATATTCAGCAGGTTGGTAGCGCTGCCACTGCCTGCACTCACCGCAAGTATTTTAATTATCAGGAGTGTGGCACGCAACGCCTAATTGACGCACGTTCAGCAATTTTGGACTTTGCCGCTTCACTTACCGCCCTCTCTAAAGCACGCCCATGCGTGCAGCCATTGACTGCAATGGAGAGCTGGGAGAAAGTGGCAGTGAGCTATAGACCATACAGTAAACATTCTGTACAGTTTACATTTACCATGCTACTTTTAAAGAAGTTACTCCCAAATAACTGACTTCAATTGCCTTTCACTTTACTGCAAAAATTCTTCAATGATGCAGACCAAGCTGGTTTTTTTACATTGTTGCTTAATTAATTTTTTTTCATCTTTTCAGCAAGACCCAGTGTACATCAAGAAAATGCTGATGAATCCGCTGAACAAAGAAATATTATGAATTAGAGAGGTTCTTTTTTGTTCTTATGGAAAATCTTAACTTCTCAACTAGCCCCCTATCTTAAAGACGGGCAATAGCAATTTGTTTTGTCTGGGGAATTGGGAGGTGGTGGGCAGGTTCTCCATTGTTTTGCATTGTGATAACGTAATTGGTGAGTCCGACTAAAAATCTTGAATTGCAAATTGTATGCAGGGATCAAAATATTCTGAGTTCAAACATGTTCGACTCCATTTGCCAACTATGCCACAGTCCTTCACTTGGAGATGCACTGTTAATAGGTTACTGCCCGGGAACACCTGACCACCTGCGTAGTGTCAGCCGTGGCTCAGTGGGTAGCATGCTTGCCTCCAAGTCAGAGGTTGTGGGGTTCAATTCCCACTCCTGGGACTTGAGCACATAAATCCAGGCTGACACTCCAGTGCAGTACTGAGGGAGTGCTGCACTGTCAGAGGTGCCGTCTTTTGGACGAGACGTTAAACCGAGGCCCCGTCTGTTCTCTCATAGAATTATAGAAATTTACAGCACGGAAAGAGGCCGTTTCGGCCAATCGTCTCCGCGCCGGCCGACCAAGAGCTATCCAGCCTATTCCCACTTTCCAGCTCTTGGTCCGTAGTCCTGCAGGTTACACCATTTTAAGTGCACATCCAAGTATCTTTTAAATGTGGTGAGGGTTTCTGCCTCTACCGCCCTTCCAGGCAGTGTGTTCCAGACTCCCATTACCCTCTGGGTGAAGAAATTTCCCCTCATATCTCCTCTAAACCTCCCCCCAATTACTTTAAATCTGTGCCCCCTGGTTGTTGACCCCTCTGCCAAGGGAAACAAGTCCTTCGTATCAACTCTATCCAGGCTCCTCATAATTTTAGATACCTCAGTCAGGTCTCCCCTCAGCCTCCTCTGTTCCAAAGAAAACAGACTCAGCAACTCCAAGCTTTCTTCATAACCAAAATTCTCCAATCCAAGCAACATTCTTGTAAATCTCCTCTGCACACTTTCCAGTGCAATCACATCTTTCCTGTCACGTGGTGACCAGAACTGCACGCAGTACTCCAGCTGCGGCCTAACCAGTGCTTTATAGAGTTCAAGCATAACCTCCTTGCTCTTGTATTCTATGCCCGACAAGTATTCCGTATGCCGCCTTAACCACCTTAATTACCTGGCCTGCTACCTTCAAGGATTTGTGGATCTGCACACCAAGGTCCCTTTGTCCCTCTACAATGGTCAGTGTCGTACCTTTTAATGTGTATTGCCTCCCTTGTTAGACCTCCCCAAATGCATTACCTCACACTTATCCGGATTGAATTCCATTTGCCACTGTTCTGCCCACCTGACCAGTACATTGATATCTTCCTGCAATCCGCGGCCATTTAACACAGCCTATTTTAATGTCATCTACAAACTTCTTAATCATACCCCCAACATTCAAGTCCAAGTCATTGATATATACCACAAAAAGCAAGGGACCAACTACTGAGTCCTGCGGAACCCCACTGGACACAACCTTCCAGTCACAAAAACATCCATCAACCATTACCCTTTGCTTCCTACCTCCGAGCCAATTTTGGATCCAACTTGCCACTGTGCCCTGAATCCCATGGGCTATTACTTTCGTGACCAGTTTGCCATGTGGGACCTTGTCAAAAGCTTTGCTAAAATCCATCATCATCATCATAGGTAGTCCCTCGGAATCGAGGAAGACTTGCTTCCACTCTTAACATGAGTTCTTAGGTGGCTGTACAGTCCAATACGAGAACCACAATCCCCGTCACAGGTGGGACAGATAGTCGTTGAGGGAAGGGCTGGGTGGGACTGGTTTGCCGCACGCTCTTTCCGCTGCCTGCGCTTGATTCCTGCACGCTCTCAGTGTTGAGACTCGAGGTGCTCAGCGCTCTCCCGGTTGCGCTTCCTCCACTTAGGGTGGTCTTTGGCCAGGGTCGCCCAGGTGTCGGTGGGAATGTTGCACTTTATCAGAGAGGCTTTGAGGGTGTCCTTGTAACGTTTCCACTGCCCACCTTTGGCTCGTTTGCTGTGACGGAGTTCTGAGTAGAGCGCTTGCTTTGAGAGTCTCGTGTCTGGCATGTGAACTATGTGGCCTGCCCAGCGGAGCTAATCAAGTGTGGTCAGTGCTTTGATACGGGGGATGTTGGCCTGGTTGAGGACACTGATTGGTGCATCTGTCCTCCCAGGGGATTTGTAGGATCTTGCGAAGACATCATTGGTGGTATTTCTCCAGCGACTTGAGGCGTCCACTATACATTTTCGGATGCCCCCAATACTTCGTCACCATCCTCTGCCTGCTCCATGACAACATGCAGTCCATGATCCTTACCAACGGACCCAGTACAGACCCAATCCACGTCTGGACCGGGGTCAAAGAAGGCTGCGCCATCGCCCCAACCTTCTACTCAATCTTCCTCGCCGCCATGCTCCACCTCAGTTGACACGCTCCCCGCTGACGTGGAACTAAACTTCAGAACCAGTGGGAACATGTTCAACCTCCGCATTCTCCAGGCCAGGGCCAAGACCACCCCAACCTCTGTCGTCGAGCTACAGTACGTGGACGACGCCTGTATCTGTGCACACAGAGACTGAACTCCAAGACATAGTCGACGTATTTACTGAGGCGTACGAAAGCATGGGCCTTACGCTAAACATCAGCAAGACAGAGGTCCTCCAACAGCCTGTCCTTGCCTCACAGCACTATCCCTCAGTCATCAAGATCCATATACACTACAACATATGCACTGCCCTCATCGACCCTCCTGGTTACCTCCTCGAAAAATTCGTTCAAGTTCGTCAGATACGACCTTCCCCTGACAAATCCATGCTGACTCTCAGGTGGACATAAAAGATCCTATGGCACTATTTCAAAGAAGAGCAGGGGAATTATCCCCGGTGTCCTGGCCAATATTTATCCCTCAATCAACATCACATATCTGGTCATTATCACATGGCTGTTTGTGGGAGCTTGTTGTGCGCAAATTGGCTGCCACATTTCCGACATTACAACAGTGACTACACTCCAAAAACACTTAATTGGCTGTAAAGAGCTTTGAGAAATCCGGTGGTCGTGAAAGGAGCTATATAAATCCAAGTCTTTCTTTTTTTCTTTTTCCTGCTGATATTACTGTCAGAAAGAGAGCAGTGCACAGGAGCTTGTGTGCCAAAATCAGCACCAAAATATCAGTGTTGCCTGCGCTCGTTTTGCAGCCGGCCGTTAATCTTGGCCCGCGGTGGCACTGCCCGTTTTCGGGCTTAATCCAATGTGTAAGCCATGGTATTTTTAGGTCAATCTTCATGCAGCTTCAGTACTGGCCATGACCCAGGAAAGACTTTGCAATCCGAATCAACAACTTGCATAGATAGAATCTTCAATGTCGAAAACATCCCAAAGTGCTTCACAAAGGTGTCGTCAAACCAAGCCAAAGCAGGAGATAGTCAAAGTGGTGGGTTTCAAGGAGGGTCGTAAAGGGCGAAGGGGAGGTGAAGAGGCAGAGGAGTCTATGGAGGAAATTCTGGAGCCTGTAGTACAGGCGGCTGAAGGTACAGCTGGCCAATAAAACAAAACTATAAATATAAATGCACTTTTACTTTACTATATCAGTGGAAAATATTTTATCCAAAATTAGAGGATCCAACTCGTGGAATTTAAAAGATTTAGATACTTGCATGTGTTTTATCAGTCCATTTTATCGGACATTTTATAATTGTTGAATGTATAAGTTTAGTAGGTTAAAAGCAAATACCCGTTATGTGAGGATGGGGTGAAGGGAGGGGTGTACACATCGTTGAAGGAGTTGAAGGAAGAGAGTTTGGAGAGTGACAAGGTTGTTGGGCTGAAGGGTTAGGGTGGTAGGAGACCATGAGGGGATTTAAACATACATTGATTCTAATTGATGTCTTTAGGCCATGGACTATTTCAGCACAGATAGAGGTCATTCGGCCCATCATCTCTGTGGTGGCTCTTTAAAAGAGCTACCCAATTATTCCCCCCCCTCCCCCCTCCCCCCGCCGCCTGCCCTTTCCCCAGAGCTCTGCAATTTTCTCCCCTTCAAGTATTTATCCAATTCCTTTTTGAAAGTAGCCTTTGAAATTGCCAGTGGAAACAGTTTCTCTTTATTTACTTTATCAAAACCCTCCGTAATTTTGAACGCCACTATTAAATCTCCCCTGCCGAGCTTTTTACCTGTAGGTTTCTGATCCATTGGCTCTTCCTTGGTTGGACTGGCCTGCGGTTCATTGTCTGAACAAGAATGCCTGTGTTTATTCTTGTAGCTCTTTTCTGTTCCATGTGCTTCCATTTTATCTTTGGAGCCTTCACTAGAGGTTTTCCCCGACCTTCTTGATTTTAGGAAAGCAACCAAATTTGGGTCTAGTTAAATAGTAAGTGGGGAGAAAAAAACAAAGTTAACTAAAAGATTGCAGGAGGGAAGAACAAGCCATTTGCTGTTTTTCGTAAAAAACTATTAAAGCATAATGTCAGTTAATGGGTGCAAATAAGCAGTCAGTCAGAAACCAACATGTACTATCCACTAATGAATAGTGCCAAGATGCAATGTCCAAGTAGCATTGCGTAATGCCCAACGAACAAATATTAATATGCAATGTCCAATGGACAAATAGCAACGTGCACTGTCCAGTGAACAAATAGCATTAATATGCAATGCCGTCTGATAAATAGCATCATTGTGCCAAGCTCATCATGAACAGTAGCAACGAGCAATGTCCATCCATGAACAAATCACACCAACATGCAATGCCAACTGATGAAAAATAGCACAACATGCAATGACGAATGAACAAACACCACCAAACACCCTTCAATAAACAAGTAACAGCTCTGTTCAGTGTTACAAAAAGGATTAAAAACCCTAAAATATTCACTGTGTATCTGAGAATAATGGAACTTGTAAAGTATTGTAATCCAACAAAGCCTGTGAACTTCACTCATTTCAATAAACACATTAGAAAAAATTGCCAATCTTACACACTGGTTTGACATTGTGTAAATTGACACTTTCAACCCTCAAGCAAAGCAAAGGCCTCATCATTTAACACTTCAGCCCAAGCTATCCAACAACTACCGCCCCCTCCCCCCACCCCACCCCCAAGGAGCCTTCCGCAGAAGTCAGCTTTTACAGTAATTTCGTAACTGGTGAGAATACCCTAGCTCACGACTCCAACCCTTCACCCTGAGGTATCTGAGTCACATCCAACATACAGTCCTGCTTTGAAGGCCAACTAAAGGCAGCATCTGAATAAAATCACATTCAGTCGTATCTCGAGGTTCAATACATGAGGCCAACATCAAGGTGCAATCAGCTGTCACTGTAGTTCGGGCCCATTCTATTGACTATTTAACATGGGCTTCCATAATCACCTAGTTGGTAACGGCAAAAAGTACAGATGTCAGTGTTTGCTCAGTGGTAGCATCCTCATCTTGGGAGTCAGAAGGTCATGGGTTCAAGCCCCATTCACGGCGTGAGTACTTAATCTAGGCTGGCACTTCGGTGCAGTGCTGAAGGAGTGCTGCACTGTCGGAGGTGCCGTCTTTAGGGTGAGATGTTAAACCAAGACCCCGTCTACACTCTCAGGTGAATGTAAAAGATCACGTGGTACTATTCGAAGAGGAGGAGGGGAGTTCTCCCTCGTGTCCTGGCCAATATTTATCCCTCAACTAACACCTTAAAAACATGATCTGGTTATTATTTCACTGCTGTTTATGGGAGCTTGCTGTGCGCAAATTGGCGGCCATATTTCCGACATTACAACAGTGACTACACTTCAAAAGTACTTAATTGGCTGTAAAGCGCTTTGGGACATCCCGAGATTCTGAAATACAAATTCCTTCTTTCTTTTACACAAGCTACATGCGTCAGTCTGGCTCAGTTAGTGGCACACTCACTTCTCGCTCAAAAGGTTGCACAGGTTGAACCTCCCTTATCGTGAACCCTCGGGACCTGGCCTGTTCTGGAGAAGGGATTTTTCCGGATGAGGGGTGGTCACGTTAAATTGGATGGTACAGGTAACTGAGCAAGAGGATATCAGGGCCAGGGCTGGCTGGCTTGGGGCTGGGAGTGCGGCAGAGAGATAATGCGGGGGTGGGGGGGGGGGGTGGATGGATCGCGGGGTCAGGCCAGTAATTGCGGGAGTCGGCAGCGAGGAAGGACTTCAATTTGTTCATGCCGGAGTTTTGCAGATGCGTCACCCGGTGGCCGGGAATGGTTCTGAACGAGGGGTGGTTCCGGATATGGGAGTTCTGGATAAGGGAGGTACAACCTGTATGTTTAAAACCTCTGCCTTGGATTGAGTGCATAATCTAGGTTGACACTCCCGAGGTTGTACCTGGTTAGGTCATGACATGGCACTATTAGAAGAACTTTCCTAGTGTTTTGGCCAACATTCCTCTCTCAACCCTCACCACCACCAAAAACAGAGTCACTCGCCATTCATTTCACTATTTGTGAGACTTGCTAACATATTATCCTATAAATGGTCACAGGATGATAGAAAGCACTGCTCAAAGCATTTCGCATGTGATAAGGCATCATGTAAATACCAACTTATTGCATAGCAAAAGGTCCTGGTTTAATACCTGGTCTGTGCTTGATTAGCTGATCTCAGCCAGGGTAGTAGTAGAGCACAGTTGAGTTCAGAGCCGAGAGAGAAAAGAAAAAATTGCATTTCCATAGCCTCATTCATAATCTCAAAACACCACAAAGCGCTTCATAGCCAATGAAGTACTTTTGAAATAGAGTCACTGTTATAATGTAGGAGTCAATTTGTGCACAGGAAACTTCCACAAACAAAAATGAGATAATGATCAGGTAATCGATTTTAGGGATGTTGGTTGAGGCATAAATAAACCCTCCCTTAGCACTGTACTGGAGTGTCAGACTGGAGTAGGAACCCACCATCTTCCGACTCAGAGGCAACAGCTGACACAGTAGGAAAAATGAAAGCTGGAGGAAGAAATTGGAATAAAGAAAACCAGGTTTTAGTGCTCCATGCATACAGCAGTGATACACTCACCTAACCGGGCCACAAGATTATCTTGTTCCTCCTCAATCTCCTCTTTAGACATGGCCTGCAGTCTGGCTATGTTCTCTTCATGAATCCTCTGTGCTTCTTGAAGGCCTATTTTCCCACCCAGTCTCTCTCCAGATACCGGTCTCTCATCACCTGCACCTGTGAGCAAATGCAATAAGGTAAATAAAGGTTAAAAAAATCAAAAAACAAAATACTCTCTCAATTAACCGCTAACAATTAAACTCCATAGTAATAACAGGAGGCGGCCATTCAGCCCGTTGAGTCTGCTGTGCCATTCAATTAGATCATGGCTGATCTGTCTCTTAACTCGAGAGGAATGCTCATCGGGGTAAGCTGCACAAATTCAATACTGGCAACACTTCAACTAGGGGCTTTGCTCCCTCTCCTCCCTTCCCTCCTGTCAATCGAGCTCAAGATATTCCTGAAGCAGTCATAATGGTGAGCAGTCCAGTGGGAGGATACAGGACTTGCTCCGCCCAGATTGCCCTGCTGTTCCCACAGGAGGATACATTCCCAGCAACAGCACCGACTGTGCTGCTGTAACAAAAGCCTGACCTACTAATTCACCTGTGGAGTGGCCCTTTTCCGATAGCTCTGTAACTCGAGATGGAGCTGACCTTTGCTCCCCTGTGACCCCGCTCAAGGGGCTGATCCCACAGACGGAGGGCGCTGCCCAAGCTGCTTCAGCAGCCTTCTTTGCAGCGAGTTTCTGGGCAAAGATACTTTTCTTTCCTGAAAGCAACTTCACCTGTTACAAGAGATAGAAAAATACAAACAAAAGCGTCAGGTATTTCTGCATAACGTTCAACTTGCATGAGATAGGCCATTGGACTCATCTAGAAAGAGCTTAAAGATCTAATGGTTTCTGAAATTATTCCAGAGCTTCACCTCCACTTTTCTATGTGGAAGCCCATTCCATATGCTGATCACTGTGTGAGAGGAAGAATTTCCTCATATCAGTCCTGAATTTAACTTTTGCTAGTACTGAGGCACTCAGCTCCTCAGAACATAGAATCATACAGCATAAGAGGAGGTAATTTGGCCCATTGTACCTGAGCTGGCTATTTGAAAGAGCTCTTCAGTTAGTCCGATTGATCCAAGTCTTTCCCATAGCCCTGCAAAATCAGTACTGTAGGAAACGCGGCAGCCAATTTGCATACAGCAAACTCCCACAAACAGTAATGTGAAAATGACCACATAATCTGTTTTTTTTAGTAATGTTGGTTGAGGGATAAATATTGGCCAGAGAACCGGGGAGAAATCCCTTGTTTTTCTTCGAAATAGTGCAGTGGGATCTTTTACGTCCACCTGAGATGGCAGACGGGGCTTCAGTTTAACGTCTCATCCAAAAGACGACACCTCCGACAGTGCAGCACCCCCTCAGTTGAGAGTCAGGCACGAAACTGGCTCTAATTTGTCACAGGATTGTCTCCCCTTGTCGGTCACATTTTTTCTTGACTGATATGTTCAATTTTTATATCTTTACCTTGGTTAAATCCAGAGTAGGCAGCAAGGTGGCAGCTAACTGGCAGCAGGAGCTGGTGAGGACAGGCTGTGCAGGAGCTGGTGCAACAGATGTGAGCCAAACTGGCGTGTTGGGACTTGGCTTGGCATGTGGCAGCACATCCACAGCTGAACCTTTAACAGTACTTAATCGCACTTTAATCAGGCGCGAAAAGCTTATTGAACCACCCGAAAGAGTCAGCCCGCTTTACTCTATTATAAGCGGCGCCTTTGTAATTGAATTGAGAGGACATGGCAAATAATTAGTACCATTTTCCCCATATAGGCAGCTGCCCTCGATAAGCGTGAACGGTGCAAGTGCTGGGGACTGTCATGCCTTTGGGTTGTGGGCCTAGGTTGACAAGGATTGGAACCGAGACTGTCCAAACCCATTTTATGTAGGACTCTTACAGTTCTGATGCAGCCCAGACTGACTTTCATTTGTCAGACTGGGCTGTATCAGAACCCAGGCCCCAGAGGTGAAAGGCCACTGTCGTACTATTTCTGTTTTTGGTGACTAACGGAATGACATCGAATGTACAGCACTGAAACTCGCCATTCGGCCCAAGTGGTCCATCCCAGCGTTTAAGCTCCACACGCGCATCCTCCCATCCCCCTCTTCACCTCACCCTATCAGCATAACCTTCGATTCCTTTCTCCCTCATGTACTTATCTCGCTTTCCCTTAAATGCATCTATGCTATTTGCCTCAACTACTCCGTGGGAGCGAATTTCACATTCTAACCACTCTCTGGTTAAAGACGTTTCTCCTGAATTCCTTATTGGATTTATTAGTGACAATCTTATATTTATGGCCCTTGTTTTGGTCTCCCCCACAAATGGAAACATCTTCTCTATGTCAATACTATCAAACTCTTTCATAATCTTAAGAACCTCTATTAAGTCGCCTCTCAGTCTTCTCTTTTCTAGAGAAAAAAGAACCCCAGCCTGTTCTATCTTTCCTGATATAACTTCTTAGTCCCGGTATCATCCTTGTAAATCTTTTTTGCACCTTCTCCAGTGCCTCTATATCCTTTTTATAATATGGAGTCCAGGAATGTACCTTAGATCCACTTAACAGCTTGATATTAGGTTCACAACATCAAACTTTAACTCCTTGCTTTCACGTAGTGCTGAGCAAAACAATACATTTTTTTAAAATAACTACCTCGCTCTGTACCTCCGACCTATGAAAGACCTTCGGGAAGGCTAGCCCTGTTGATACAGGAAGAAATAAAGGTGTTGCTGTTGTGTCTCTCTCCTGAAAGGAAAATACAAGACAAAAACATTGGTGAAATGCTGAACTTTAAAGTCCTTCAGTTTCCGAGAACAAATTTCTCAAGAAGACTCTTCATTATGTAGAGAGACTAGAGTAGCTGTTCTCCTTATAGCAGAAAAGGTTTAAGGGGGATTTGCTAGAGGTGTTCAAAATGATATGGGGTTTTGATAAGAGTAGATAGGGAGAAACTGTTTCCAGTGGCGGGAGGGTGGCTAACCAGATATCCACTTGTACGCTATTATAACCCAAGATGTTGTTCCACCCTAAAATTGCGTGAATACACACTAAAGAAACACTTAGCACTGACAATTAACTTGTTTTCAAAATCCATTCTGTGAAAATATAATGAAGAAACCCTGAAATGTGACAGTAAATTACTGGAGGGCCAGGGATTTGTGGAATCATATCCTGGCAAGAGAAAGGAGGATAAAAGAAAAAACAAAATGATAGCGTTGCCTTTGTAGCCATTGGACTTCAAATCTCAGCCCTGGGTTAACAAAAAGAATTGCATTTATACAGTGCCTTTCATGAACTTAGGACGTCCCAAAGCATTTTATAATCAATGAAGTATTTATGAAGTGCAGTAATTGTTGCAATGCAGGAAACATGGCAGCCAATTAGCATGGTCCCACAACAGCAACGTGATCATGACCAGGTAATCTATTTTAATGATGTCAGTTGCGGGATAAATATTGACCAGCACACCAGGGAGAATTCGCCATCTCTTCTAAATAGAGCCATGGGATCTTTCATGTCCCGGTGAGAGGGCAGACAGGGCCTCATCTGAAAGTGACACCTCCGACAGTGCAGCGCTCCCTCAGCACTGCACTGGAGTGCCCCCTCAGCACTGCACTGGAGTGCCAGCCTGGATTATGTGCTCAAGTCTCTGGAGTGGGACTTGAACCGACAACCTTCTCACTCACAGGTGAGAGTGCTCTGCATGGAGCCAGATGGAACTTAGCGTATATTACAAAGCCCAGTGACAGCAGATAGATCGGCAACCTATTGAGCGAAGACAGAATGTTTTACAAGATACCAGCAATTGTGAAACTGTGTGACGGGGTCTGCAGCAATGAACCAATGATGAGGATACAGCTCCCAGCTTCCCAAGTTGTCTGAAGCCTTTTCACGCACCAGCCCTGCTATTTTCCATGAGCTGCAAGCACCAAGTGAGAGTGAGAGAGGCGCTTAAAATGTGTGCTAAAACTTACGATAATTTTTGACAGGACAGCTGTGATGTGTCTGTCCTGTTGATCCAGCTGCGCCTCACTATCGTCTTCTTGGAATCTGACCTTTTCTGTCTTGACCTTGGACTTTTTGGGCGGAGCTGGCATTAATGATGGAGGAAGGTCAGGAAGAGCTAAAACAAAACAGATAAGCAGTTGATTTCTGGTCTGTAACTGCAAAACCACACAAACAGCATCGTGATAATAATCAGATCATCTCTTTCGTGATGTTGATTAAGGGATAAATATTGGCCGCGACACCAGGGAGAACTCCTCTGCTCCTTTTCAAATAGTGCAATTGGATCTTATACGTCCACCCAAGAGTGCAGCTGGAGCCTTGGTTTAATGCCTCAGCCGAAAGACGGCACCTCCAACAGTGCAGCACTCTCTCAGTACTGTACTGAAATGTCTGCCTAGATTTTGTGCTCAAATCTCCAGAGTAGGACTTGAACCCACGACATTCTGATCACATTAATGTAGGTCAAAAGGTCATCTATTTTGGACCAAAAAAGGACAGATCTGAGTATATTTTTAACATGGCAAAAATCTAGTAACAATGGAGGTTCAAAGAGATTGAGGGATCTATGTACACAAATCACTAAAATGTCGCAGTAAGGTACAAAAAAATAAATAAAAAGGCTAATGGAATGTTAGCCTTTATAACTAGAGGGCTAGACTATAAAGAGGAGAACGTTTTGCTATAGCTGCACAAAGCACTGGTTAGACTACATCTGGAGTACGGTGGACAGTTCTGGGCACTGAACTTTCGAAAAGATATATTGGTCTTGGAAGAATGCAAATTCACCAGAATGTTACCAGGGCTCCGAGGGTTAAATTATGAGGAGAGATGAATCGGCTGATATTCCCTGGAATATAGAAAATTAAGAGGCGATTTGATTGAGGTTTGTAGGATTTTGAAAGGAATTGATAGGATAGAGAGAAACATTTTTTTGCTGGTGGGGAGTCTATGACAAGGGGACATAACCTTAAAATCCAAGCGAGGCCATTCAGGAGAGAAGTTAGGAAACACTTCTTCACCAAAGGGTGGTAGAAATATGGATGCTAGCTCAATAAATAATTTTTAAATTTGAGATCGATAGAACCCAAGAAGTAGGAGCAGGAGTCGGCCATTTGTCCCCTCGAGCCCGCTCCGCCATTCAATAAGATCATGGCTGATTTGATCTTGCCTCAACTCCACTTCCCTGCCTGCTCCCCACAACCCTGGACTCCCTTATCGTTCAAAGATCTGCCTATCTCCACCTTAAATACACTCAAAGACCCAGCCTCTACAGCTCTCTGAGGTAGAGAATTCCAAAGATTCACGACCTTCAGAGAAGAAATTCCTCCCCACTTCTGTTTTAAATGGGCAACCTCTTATTCTGAAACTATGTCCCCTAGTTCTAGATTACCCCACTAGGGGAAACATCCACTCTGCATCTACCCTTGCTAGCCAAGAGTAATAAGGGATATGGAGCAAAGGCAGGTGGATCGAGTTAGGATACAGATCAGCCATGATCTCATTGAATGGTGGAACTAGCTCGAGGGGCTGAATGGTCAACTCCTGTTCCTGTGGTCCCAACATTTCAATGCGAGTTAGAATCCAACAAATCTCGATACTCAGCACCCCCTGCAATGGTGAAATCCTCCAAACACAAAACTAACTGGACAAAATCTCACCATGGCTGCTCAGAACATTGCTTCCGTGAGCATGAGGCAATAGGACATGCGAGAGCATCTTCTCTCTCTCCTGTCACAGACTTGCGGTGGACCGACCAGCACAAAGCTCCCTATCACACTCAATCCAACCCAATGGAGAAGTGTGAAATGTGATAAATTGCAAGGAGCAACATTGCTGCATGTCTACTAGAACAGGAACTTGTATTTATATAGCGCTTTTAATGTTAGTAAAATGTTCCAATTTGCTGCACAGGAGCGTTACCAAACAAAATAACTGACACCAAGCCAAAGGAGGGGATAGTAGGACAGGTGACCAAAAGCTTGGTCAAAGAGGTAGGTTCTAAAGAAGTTCTTAAAGGAAGAGAGCTGTAGAGGCAGAGAGGTTTAGGGAGGAAGGAGGTAGAGAAACAGTGCTTCAAAGGTGGACTGACCTGAATTGGAAAAATAGTACACCCAGTTCAGAGCATTTGGAAGAGGTTGTTTAACTTTTGGAACCTTATATCTTACATCTTACTAACATTTACAGGGAAGCTAGATAAGTATAGGAGGGAGAATAGTACAGAAGGATATATAATTTTAATTCCCCTCTCCACTCCCACTCTGATATCTCTGTCCTCGGCTACTTACACTATTCCAATGAAGCTCAACACAAGCTTGAGGAACAGCACCTCATCTTTCGTTTAGGCACTTTAACAGCTTTCTGGACTCAACATCGAGTTCAACAATTTCAAACCATTACCTCTGCCCAAATTTTATTTTCCTTGCCTCCTTTTTTTTTGCTTTCCCAGGGTAGCTGGTGATGACTCTGCTTTTCACACCCTAACTGGACTCATCTTTTGTTTCTTAACCTGTTCCAGTACCATCTCATTTTTTGCCCATCATCCCTTTTGTCTCTTAAATCATTCCTGCCTCCCACCCTATCACAGACCTTCCTTTTTGTTCTTTCCTCCCCCTTTCCCTGCCCTTGCACTTCCTTAAGAATCTGTTACATCGCAAACTTTTCCAGTTCTGACAAAGGGTCAGACCTGATACATTAACACTGTTTCTCTCCACAGATGCTACCTGACCTGCTGAGATTTCCAGCATTTTCTGCTTTTATTTCAGATTCCAGCATCCGCAGTATTTTGATTTTGTACATCACTGGGAACATAGGCTCGAGGGGCTGAATGGCGTATTTGCTTTGACTCCTATGAAGGCACGGCATTTCCAGCATTCATAGCAATTGTAAAAGCCCTCTATTAAAACTAACATTACAGTGAGGGGAAGCACTTGGAAATCCCAGCCAGGCATGCTGTGAATAGAGGAGAAAGGATTAGGTAGAGCACATTAATGCCACTTAGCCAAAATGTCTGACACAACTTGCTGTTTTACACAAGTTTGTTCACGGTTTGAAAACCCAAAGATTTGTCGAATGTTGAAAACATTTTCTGATTGACCCTTGGGTATAGAAGATTGAGGGGTGATCTGATCTGATTTAAAATGTTAAAAGCATTCAATAGGTAGATAAGGAGAAACAATTTCCTCCGGTGGGAGCATCAAGAACAAGGCGACATAATCTACAAATTAAAGGATAGTAGAAATTTGGAATTTGTCCCAAAAGGCTATGGATGCCAGGGGTCAATTGAAGCTTTGAGACTAAGATTGCTAGATTTTACTGGATAAGGGTATCAAGAGATATGGAGCATAAGCAGGAAAATTAAGCTGAGGTGCAAATCAGCCATGATCTGGTTGAATAGTGGAGCAGGTTCGAGGGCTGAATGGCCTACTCTTGTTCTTACCCACAATTCCAATTATGTTAATTATTATTAACCAATCAAAAATATCCCAATGCTGCATGCTCTCATCAGTAACAAGCCAGCTTAATACTTGCTCATCCCCCAACCCCCTTACATTAAATCCAGCATCTGATTCCCACAGTAACATTACACGACGAAAATTCATTTCAAACCTTCCAAAGTGACTGCGTCCCGTAAGCCTTCATTGGCCTGGCTTCCATCAACATTTCCTGATTCCACTTTCCTCTTATCTACTTTCTTTACGACTTTGGCAGCTGAAGATGTTCCTGCCGCTAGGAACTGTTGCTGGAACCGAAGGAGATCGTCCTCAGATTCTCCAGGCTTCGGCCTACCCAACATCTTCCTTGGAATGGAATAGCCTCCTGTGAATGACACAGTGGTACAGTCAGCCTCACTGCACATGAAGACACGTATCTAAGATGGGGAGATAAACAATGACGGACAACCCACCTCCCTACTTGCTGTGATCATAAATTAGAATCGAACAGCACAGGAAGCCATGCAGCCCATCGTGCCTGTGCAGACTCTTTCAAAGAGCTATCCAATTAGTCCCACTCCCCTGCTCTTTCCCCACAGCCCTGCAAATTTTTCCTTTTCCATGTATATATCCAATATCCTTTTCAAAGTTACTGTTAAATCTGCTTCCACCACCCTTTCAGTCAGTGCATTCCAGATCATAACAACTCGTTGCATAAAAAAAAAAAATTCTCATCTCCTCTCTGGTTCTTTTGCCAATTACCTTCAATCTATGACCTCTGGTTACTGACCCTCCACCATTCAATACGATCTGATTTTGGTCTCAACTCCACTCCCCTACAAGCTCTCCATAACCCTTGACTCCCTTAAGGTTTCTCCCTATCGACTCTATCAAAACCCTTCATAACGGTCAACACCTTGATTAAATCTTTTCTTAACCTTCTCTATTCCAAGAACAATCCCAACTTCTCTAATCCCTCTACAGAACTGAAGTCGCTCAAGCCTGGTATCATTCTGATAAATCTCCTCCGCACCCTCTCCAAGGCTTTAAGTGTGGTGCCCAGAATTGAACACAATACTCAAGCTGGGGCCTAACCAGTGATCCAACAGTTTCCTACTTTTGCATCCTCATCTCAGAGAAAGCTTATCAGTAGTTTGTGATTTCCAACTGCTGAAGCCCCCGACTCTGGCTGGGGAATGGTCCGTTGGCAGAAACAGTCCTCGGGCCACTATTCACCTGCAACAGGGTAGATGCAGAGAGGAAGTTTCCCCTCGTGGGGGAATGTAGAACTAGGGGACATGGTTTCAGAATAAGGGGTCGCCCATTTAAAAGAGATGAGGAGGAATTTCTTCTCTCAGGGTTGTGAATCTTAAGAATTCTCTACCCAAGAGAGCTGTGGAGGCTGGGTCTTTGAATATATTTCTGGTGGAGATAGACAAATTTTTGAATGATAAGGAGTCAAAGGTTATGGGGAGCGGGCAGGGAAGTGGAGTTGAGCCCAAGATCAGATCAGCCATGATCTTATTAAATGGCGGAGCAGGCTCGAGGGGCCAAATGGCCGACTCCTGCTCCTCTTTCTTATGTTCTGATGAACCCAGACAGCGAGTGCCAGCACATTTTTCAACTGAGAGGGGTTCCATTGCCAAGCCTGGTCCCGTTCTCATCTGTTGCCCACCCACATGCACTTTCCAGCATGGGCTGATGCCTAGTGAATGGAATGAGGTTGGACAAGAGGGAGAAAGAAATCTTGCTTGATTTCGCTTTCCCCCCTACCTAACCTGGATGGGGAGGCCAACAGCAGTCTTGGCCGAGACCAGCTAACTCAGCACAGACCGCGGATCGAAACAGAGACCTTCCCGGCTGCATGGCTCAATAGTAATTACCACTGAGCTATTCAAATACAAAAAGTGAATTCTAAAAAGAAAAAAAAGGAATTTTCATCTCTATCGCGCCTTTCATGAACTCAGGACATCCCAACGTGTTTTAAAAATCAAATAAGTACTTTTGAAGTGCAGTCACTGCTGCAATGTAGGAAACACGGCAGCCAAATTTGCTCACAGCAAGGTCCCACAAACAGCAATGAGATAATAACCAGATAATCAATCTGTTTTTGTGGTACTGGTTGAGGGACAAATATTGGCCAGCTCTTCTTCGAAATACGTCCACCTGACAGGGCAGACTCGGCTTAACATCTCATCTGAAAGACGGCACCCAGACAGTGCCGCACTCCTTCAGTACTGCACTGGAGTGTCAGCCTGGATTAGGGGTTTAAGTCTCTGGAGTGGTACTTGAACCCAAAACCTTCTTCACTCCGAGTTGAGATTGCTACCCACTGAACCACAGCTGACACCTTATTCTACTCAACTGTCGTAGAGTGCAACCATTTTGTTTAGAAATCCCTGGATCTGGAACCAATGGTTCATTCCACTGACATCAGGACTGCTCACAGCCCGCAATGGAACTTGCATCAGAGACTAGGGTCCTGAACTTAAGGAAAGGTCCTGAACTTAAGGATGGTATGAGCTGTGAATTGGCTAGAATAGACTGGCGAGTAATACTTAAAGGGTTGATGGTGGATAGGCAATGGCAAACATTTAAAGATCACATGGATGAACTGCAACAATTGTACATCCCTGTCTGGAGTAAAAATAAAACGGGGAAGGTGGTTCAACCGTGGCTAACCAGGGTAATTAAGGATAGTGTTAAATCCAAGGAAGAGGAATATAAATTGGCCAGAAGCAGCAGCAAACCTGAGGACTGGAAGAATTTTATAATTCAGCAGAGGAGGACAAAGGATTTAATTAGGAGGAAGAAAATAGAGTATGAGAGGAAGCTTGCTGGGAACATAAAAACTGACTGCAAAAGCTTCTATAGATATCTGAAAAGAAAAAGATTAGTGAAGACAAACATAGGTCCCTTGCAGTCAGATTCAGGTGAATTTATAATGGGGAACAAAGAAATGGCAGACCAGTTAAACAAATACTTTGGTTCTGTCTTCACGAAGGAAGACACAAATAACCTTCCGGAAATACTAGGGGACCGAGGGTCTAGTGAGAATGAGGAACTGAAGGAAATCCTTATTAGGTGGGAAATTGTGTTAGGGAAATTGATGGGATTGAAGGCCAATAAATCCCCGGGGCCTGATAGTCTGCATCCCAGAGTACTTCAGGAAGTGGCCCGAGAAATAGTGGATGCATTGGTGATCATTTTCCAACAGTCTATCGACTGTGGATCAGTTCCTCTGGACTAGAGGGTAGCTAATATACCACTTTTTAAGAAAGGAGGGAGAGAGAAAATGGATAATTATAGACCAGTTAGCCTGACATCAGTCGTGGGGAAAATGTTGGAATCAATTATTAAAGATGAAATAGCAGCGCATTTGGAAAGCAGTGACAGGATCAGTCCAAGTCAGCATGGATTTATGAAAGGGAAATCATGCCTGACAAATCTTCTAGAACTTTTTGAGGATGTAACTGGTAGAGTGGACAAGGGAGAACCATGGATGTGGTGCATTTGGACTTTCAAAAGGCTTTTGACAAGGTCCCACATAAGAGATTGGTGCGCAAAATTAAAGCACATGGTATTGGAGGTAATGTACTGACGCGGATAGAGAACTGGTTGGCAGACAAGAAGCAGAGTCGGGATAAACGGGTCCTTTTCAGAATGGCAGGCAGTGACTAGTGGGGTGCCGCAGGGCTCAGTGCTGGGACCCCAGCTATTTACAATATCCATCAATGATTTAGATGAAGGAATTGAGTGTAATATCTCCAAGTTTGCAGATGACACTAAGCTGGGTGGCAGTGTGAGCTGTGAGGAGGATACCAAGAGGCTGCAGGGTGACTTGGACAGGTTAGATGAGTGGGCAAACGCATGGCAGCTGCAGTATAATGTGGATAAATGTGAGGTTATCCACTTTGGTGGCAAAAACACAAAGGCAGAATATTATCTGAATGGCGGCAGATTAGGAAAAGGGGAGGTGCAACGAGACCTGGGTGTCATGGTACATCAGTCATTGAAAGTTGGCATGCAGGTACAGCAGGCAGTGAAGAAGGCAAATGGTATGTTGGCCTTCATAGCTAGGGGATGAGAGTATAGGAGCAGGGAGGTCTTACTGCAGTTGTACAGGGCCTTAGTGAGACCTCACCGAGAATATTGTGTTCAGTTTTGGTCTCCTAATCTGAGGAAGGATGTTCTTGCCATTGAGGGAGTGCGGCGAAGGATCACCAGACTGATTCCCGGACTGACATATGAGGAGAGACTGGATCGGCTGGGCCTGTATTCACGGGAGTTTAGAAGGATGAGAGGGGATCTCATAGAAACATATAAAATTCTGACGGGACTGGACAGGTTAGATGCAGGAAGAATGTTCCCGATGTTGGGGGAAGTACAGAACCAGGGGACATAGTTTAAGGATAAGGGGTAAGCCATTTAGGACTGAGATGAGGAGAAACTTCTTCACTCAGAGTTGTTAACCTGTGGAATTCCCTACCGCAGAGAGTTGTTGATGCCAGTTCATTGGATATTTTCAAGAGGGAGTTAGATGTGGCCCTTACGTCTAAAGGGATCAAGGGATATGGAGAGAAAGCAGGAAAGAGGTAATACTGAGGTGAATGATCAGCCATGATCTTATTGAATGGTGCTGCACGCTCGAAGGGCCGAATGGGCTACTCCTGCACCTATTTTTTTCTATGTTTCTAAATCCTCGGCTGAAAGGGAGCAGTACCCCAGAGCAACACCCACCCACTGGCCTCCAGCCCTAACCCACGTCCAGGTCTGCCAGCTTTCACCCAGGCCGTTACCGGATAGAACATAAGAAATAGGAACAGGAGTAGGCCATATGGCCCCTCGAGCCTGCTCCGCCATTCAATAAGATCATGGCTGATCTGATCATGGACTCAGCTCCACTTCCCCACCTGCTCCCCACAACCCCTTATCGTTTAAGAAACTATTTCTGTTTTAAATTTAATCAATGACCCAGCTTCCACAGCTCTCTGAGGCAGCAAATTCCACAGATTGGCAACCCTCAGAATAAATTTCTCCTCATCTCTGTTTTAAATGGGCATCCCCTTATTCTAAGATCGTGCCCTCTAGTTCTAGTCTCCCCCATCAGTGGAAACACCCTATCTGCATCCACCTTGTCAAGCCCCCTCATAATCTTATACATTTCGATAAGATTACTTCTCATTCTTCTGAATTCCAATGAGTAGAGGCCCAACCTATTCAACCTTTCCTCATAAGTCAACCCCCTCATACCCAGAATCAACCTGGTGAACCTTCTCTGAACTGCCTCCAAAGCAAGTATATCCTTTTGTAAATATAAAACCAAAACTGCACACAATATTCCAGGTGTGGCCTCACCAATGCCTTATACAGCTGTAGCAAGACTTCCCTGCTCTTAGCCTTTATTGCAAAGGGGATGGAGTATAAGATACCATTGGCCTTCCTGATCACTTGCTGTACCTGCATAGTATCCTTTTGCATTTCATGCACAAGTACCCCCCAGCTGTACTCGGTACTTTGCAATCTTTCTCCATTTATGATTTGCTCTTCGATTTTTTTCTGCCAAAGTGCATGACCTCACACTTTCCAACATTATACTCCATCTGCCAAATTTTTGCCCACTCACTGAGCCTGCCCATGTCCTTTTGCAGGTTTTTTGTGTCCTCCTCACACATTGCTTTTCTTCCCATCTTTGTATAGTCAGCAAACTTGGCTACGTTACACTCAGTTCCAAGTCATTAATATAGATTGTAAATAGTTGGAGTCCCAGCACTGATCCCTGCGGCATCCCACTAGCTACTGATTGCCAACCCGAGAATGAGCCATTTATCCCTATTCTCTGTTAGTTAGCCAATCCTCTATCCATGGCTGGATTTGTTTTCTTTGGAACAGAGGAGGCCGAGGGGAGACATTATTGAGGTGTATAAAATTATATGGGGCCTAGATAATGTGGAGAGAAAGGACCTATTTCCCTCAGCAGAGGGGTCAAGAACCAGGGGTCATAGATTTAAAGTAATTGGTAGGAGGATTAGGGGGGGTTCGAGGGGAAATTTCGTCACCCAGAGGGTGGTGGGGGTCTGGAATTCACTGCCTGAAAGGGTGGTGGAGGCAGAAACCCTCACCACATTTAAAAAGTGCATTTGAAGTGTCATAACCGACAGGGCTACAGACCAAGAGCTGGAAAGTGGGATTAGGCTGGATAGCTTTTTGTCGGCCGGTGCAGACACAATGGTCTGAAATGGCCTCCTTCCGTGCTGTAACTTTCTATGATTCCAGGGGCAGAACTTCCAATGGCAGGCCGTGTTTCTTTAAAAGGCCGAAGTTGAAAACCACCCGAGAGGGCCAGCTGCAGAATGGAACCGTCTGGTTCAAAGACTAGACGGGTCCAGCTGCCCCAGGTGAAGATATCTTCTCCCCCACCCCCCACCTGAAGACCATCAATAAAACTTTGTTTTCCACCATCTGGGGAGTGCACCCCAGCAAACACCCACCCAGCACTGTGAGGGGAGACGTGCCCTCACAGCTTCCCTCTTTCCCACCCACCTCTCTCTCTCTCTGAGAGCCCCTTTCTCCTAAACCAATTAATTTTTAAAAAAAACTCATTGAGACAACTGAGCAGAGGGAGCAAGGCCCCTCCCCAATCATTAACCAGGGGAGAGGTGTGCCTCCTTAAGAGCTCCCTCTGCTCAACCTTTAACAAAGCCATTAAGACCTGTGACTTGGGGTGACTGTAGCCCTTAAAGGGACCCCGTGATGGCGTCCCCATCCACGCCGGTGGCAGGGCCAACAAAGACGTATGCGCAGGTGGCGTCTTCAGCCACGGCGCCTCCTGCTGCCCTGCCACCATTCCGATTAATAACAAAAAAGAAACGGGGTCAAAGACTAGATGGGTACTCGCCTGACGGAGGGGCACACGAATCAACTGAGACCCCAACATGGTGAATCTGCACTGCAGGAAAATGTACATTGTGCAACCCCCCAGTCTCATTTTCCCAGAGTCCACCCATTTATTCCTCACATTCAAGACCGCTTTTCTCTTCCAGCTGTGCCTGTTTTTTGTTGTTTCCTTTGTCTTTCACTATCTCGCCCTCTGCCTCTGCCATTCATTCATCCCGTCTATCCCTGCCTCAGCCTCGCTTCCCAATCCCCAGTACATGCCCCCCTCTCTCCCTCTCTCTCCCCCCGGGGTATCTCTATCTCTATCTCTATCTCTCCCACACTTACGCTTTCGCTCTTTCAATCTCCACCTCGAACTCGCGCCTACAGCCACTTCCGGTCCACTCCGTGTCACACCAACAACCTTCCCCCCCCCAGCTTCCGGCAGTTCTCGCGCACGGAGCCTATTTCTGGCGGTGTCCCGGGAACTCGGTCCCCGCGACTTCCGGCCGCCAACGCGCGCCACCGTAAACGGTGCAGGACGGCGGACTGGTGGCTCCAGTCCACGGTTATTTTGTAAAATAGGGAAACTTCCAAAACATAAATAACCACAAGGCAACATCTTGAGAGACAAAGTAAGTGGACTTTTGAGGGGAAATGTTCCCACATTAAGCTGCTAACTGTACATGGGGAATGCTGGAGGCCCGCTCACCCCGGCTACAAACCCGCTCCTGGGCCGCCAGCTCCAAGGGTGAACAAATCGCTCTGTCATAGCCAGTCTTCGCTTTGCAAATTTCAGAAGTGCGTTGTTCCGCGGGATCCTCCCAGCTGCGAGGCAGGCAAGAGCTCCGATTCGTCAGTTGTTTCCAATACAGTGACATCGTGCTCTGGCAATGTTGTCCAAACAATATGTTTCCCATTGCAGTGTGAGAAAATCGTCACACGGGAGATCTCCCGGGTGTGCTACCCAACTGTAATGTATCTGCTTCATGGTTCTTTGCTTAAGAATTTATAGCAACACATTACGATTAAGAACTAGTTGGTTTATTAGCAAAATGTTTAACAATCACACTATACATTACCAGGCTCACAACCACCTGCCTCATTGTGGATCTCCTGAACCCAACGGGCTGGGGTTTTATTGAGTCTTGTGAACATCACGTGACTGGCTAAGCCACTCCCAACTCAACAGCTCTACAATTATTTTGGTATAACTTTAATAATTGTAATCAAATGCCCACTTTTGTAAGTGCACAAAATCCACAAATTAACTAATAAACATTAAAGGGAACTGTGACAAATGAAACTAAATTCAAATTTTGTCCCCTGTTGAAATGATGCACTCGAGTCCCTCCAGTGCCCACCTCTCGCGGAAGGCCACGAGCGTAACATTGGATGTTGTACAGCTTTCTTGCTCTTTTCGCTTCATTGCTTCAAACGTCGAATTACACACACTCGGTTGTAGTAATGACAGGATCAGGTCTTTTATTCAGACATTCGTACTAAACAAACTCAGTATAAATGCTACTGAGACACAAACACTTCACAAGCCAACTTTATGCTTGCTCCGATTTCCAATGACTACTTGTGAGGCACACACCTTCCGAATGTCGATTGTCTAGTGTCTAAAGTGTGTGTGTCAAACCCTCATCTTTACACCAAAAAAGCCTCTGAACTTTGTTTAATGGAGGAAATGCATCCGAGAGGGCGACGAGTGTCTCGTTGCCGAGAGCATGCAGAAATCAAGCGCAGGCTGTGGAAAGAGCGTGCAGCAAACCTGTCCCATCCACCCTTTCCCTCAACGACTATTTGTCCCACCTGTGACAGGGACTGTGGTTCTCGTATTGGATTGTTCAGTCACCAAAGGTCTCATTTTTAAAAGTAGAAACAAGTCTTCCTCGATTCCAAGAGACTGCCGATGATGATGATGAGTACATTTAGACAATTAACATGCAGACGATCTAAAATCAAAATGGCACTTTCCTGAAATCATGACTAACTGCTTTCCAAACTATACACAAACCAGATCATACTTAACATACAAACTATGTCATCAGATTATTATTCGCATAGTTAAAAAAAGGTACACTCAAGTACTTAACATACAGACAATGTCATAAATTACTGTACACAAACCAGATTATTATTCACATAGTAACAAAGGTATACTCAAATACTTTGGCATACAGATAAATAACCAGTTACTCATTTCAATGGCTCCGTATTGTCAAGCAGCCGGCTTTGATCCAATCATCCTGTTTTAATCCAACTTCAATCTTCCAACTTTTAACTTTTTCGATCTCCAGACGTGCCGAAGCAAAGTGTTTCAGAAATGCAGGTTTGTGCTCCCACATTCCCCAATTTCTTCTCTTTGCCTCTCTGCAGGCCTTATCTGGGTAACATTTGTATGTCCATTTGAGCTCGTTCAACAGCATTCTCCAATTGTTGTCCCTGTTTTCAAACACGCCATCCATAATAAATCAAAATGACCAGCACAATCTGATCCAAAGTTG
The DNA here is from genome assembly GCF_044704955.1 of Pristiophorus japonicus. Classification (NCBI taxonomy): domain Eukaryota; kingdom Metazoa; phylum Chordata; class Chondrichthyes; family Pristiophoridae; genus Pristiophorus; species Pristiophorus japonicus. The sequence goes on along the minus strand of NC_091980.1, from coordinate 173,487,555 downwards.
TGCGAACGTTCTCAATTTCCAGTGTGATGGTTAACGTCCACAAGAATTGCTTGATTCAAACTCTGTAGCTGTTGAAATCTTGTATTCCATTTCCACATTTCCTTCTTCCAAATAGCAACACGATTAGGGTCAAAGTAGGATTGCTGCAGATTCAGATTCTCAGGATGCCATTTTAAAGTCCGTTGGTCTGTGATCACCTTGTGTCAATAGAATTGCATGAGCGAGGTCGTTCCATACAAGATGGTAAATTACCATATCCATTTTCATTGAAGTCAACTTTCAATTTTTGATGTTTTCGACTAAATTCCATGCTGTTTACATTCAGAAATGTAAACTCACAATCGGTGTCTTAGACCAAGTCTGTTAGAAACATGGAAAATAGATGCAGGAGTAGGTCATTCGGCCCGTCGAGCCTGTACCACCATTCAGTCAGATCATGGTTGATCATTCACCTCAGTATCCCTTTCCTGCTTTCCCTCCATTCCCCTTGATCCCTTTAGCCGTAAAGGCCATATCTAATTCCCTCTTGGATATATCGAATGAACTGGCCTCAACAATTTTCTGTGGTAGAGAATTCCACAGGTTCACAATTCTCTGAGTGAAGAAGTTTCTCCTCATCTCGGTCCTAAATGGCTTACCACTTATCCTTAGACTGTGACCCGTGGTTCTGGACTTCCGCAACATCAGGAACATTCTTCCTGCATCTAACCTGTCCAATCCCATCAGAATTTTATATGTTTCTATGAGATCCCCTCTCATTCTTCTAAACTCCAGTGAATACAGGCCCAGTCGATCCAGTCTCTCCTCATATGTCAGTCCTGCCATCCCGGGAATCAGTCTGGTGAACCTTTGCTGCACTCCCTTAATAGCAAGAATGTCCTTCTTCAGATTAGAAGACTAAAACTGAACACAGTATTCCAGGTGAGGCCTCACCAAGGCCCTGTACAACTGCAGTAAGACCTCACTGCTCCTATACTCAAATCCCGTAGCTATGAAGGCCAACATGCCATTTGCCGCCTTCACCGCCTGCTGTACCTGCATGTCAAAGTTCAATGACTGATGTACCATGACATCCAGGTCTCATTGCACCTCCCCTTTTCCTAGTCTGTCATCATTCAGATAATCTTCTGCCTTCATGTTTTTGCCACCATTATACTGCATCTGCCATGCATTTGCCCATTCACTTAACCTGTCCAAGTCACCCTGGAGCCTCTTAGCATCCTCCTCACATCTCAAACCGCCACCCAGCTTAGCGTCATCTGCAAACTTGGAGATATTACACTCAATTCCTTCATCGAAATCATTGATGTATATTGTAAATAGCTGGGGTCCCAGCACTGAGCCCTGGGGCACCCCACTCGTCACTGCCTGCCATTCTGAAAAGGACCTGTTTATCCCAACTCTGCTTCCTGTCTACCAACCAGTTCTCTATCCACGTCAATACATTACCCCCAATACCATGTGCTTTAATTTTGCGCACCAATCTCTTGTGTGGGACCTTGTCAAAAGCCTTTTGAAAGTCCAAATACATCACATCCATTGGTTCTCCCTTGTCCACTCTACTAGTTACATCCTCAAAAAATTCTAGAAGATTTGTCAAGCATGATTTCCCTTTCATGAATCCATGCTGACTTGGACCGATCCTGTCACTGCTTTCCAAATGCGCTGCTATTTCATCTTTAATAATTGATTCCAACATTTTCCCCACTACCGATGTCAGGCTAACCAGTCTATAATTACCCGTTTTCTCGCTCCCTCCTTTTTTAAAAAGTGGTGTTACATTAGCTACCCTCCAGTCCATAGGAACTGATCCAGAGTCGATAGACCGTTGGAAAATGATCACCAATGCATCCACTATTTCTAGGGCCACTTCCTTAAGTACTCTAGGATGCAGGCTATCAGGCCCTGGGATTTATCGGCCTTCAATCCCATCAATTTCCCTAACACAATTTCCTGACTAATAAGGATTTCCTTCATGCCTCCTGCACAGTGTTTAACAATTTCTTCTGCTTTGTGGGAGAAGTGTAACAACATAGAGTAAAGGATGACAGAAATGATGACAGAAGTCCCAGTTCTTCTTTCCGTTCACCCTTCGGAACTGCTGTAATTTCCTCTCTCGACATTTGCAACACTCCAACTTCTATTGTGCGTCCTTTAAGATCATGTTTTTAACTCCCACATTTGAGCTTTTCACTGAATATCTCATCAGTTCTGAGACAGCCCATTCGTCCAGAAACTTTAAATGCGTCTGAACAAGCTTCTCCCACTGCTTCCATCTCTGTCTTTTCAGTAACTGCTCCTGGTGCATCTGGGGTGTTGGGGTACTGTCTCTGAAGAGGGGCATCCTCTTTCTCCAGGACCACCTCAACCTTCATTTGGCCGGCGGACCCTGTGTTCATTTCCCGCTGCCCTTCCACACAAACCTTAATAAGGGCATGGCTACCCCTATCCTGAAGTAAGGGTCCTAAAGAAACGACGTGTGGTTGAGGCGCAGCATCCCGAAAGGAATTCTCTCTCACCTGCGGAATCTACCCTTGACCTCACCAACTGAACCGAGATATCATTCCTGTCTGTGACTCTAGCTTCTCTTTCCTGATTCTTCAACTTTTCTTTCAATTTTTCGAATTCTTTAGCCAGTCTATCCCTGTCCTCTATCAACTGACGGGTCGGGATCCAGGCACCACCTGGTCTTGCTCTTTTTATGCGACTCCTCGTGACATTCATCCACTCAGGTCCTTCTGCCTTCCATTGCTGTAACCCCTGTCTCACTTCCATGACTGGGATACCTGCAGCTCTCTGATACAAGTGTTCTACCCTTGTCAACCATTTATCAAGACCCCGCCCCAGGCATCTACTTCCAGAACTTCTGAAGGGGGTAGAAGAGTCAAAATGATCTCTCTGTGTACCATCTCTGTAATGACTGATATCAATCCAATTACTTCCCAAACTTTTACACAACTGGAATATATGTTCCCCCGCTTCCATGGGTCTTTCCCCTGATAATAATGCAAGCCACTTTATTAACTGTGGCCCTGAGTGAGCTCCAAAGATTGCAGCTATTATTCTACCATGCAGAGACCTGTTTCGAAGTTGTTTCGAAACCTACTACCTTTCCCCGGTGATTCTCTAAAGCTTGCAGAATCATGTGAACCCCTTGGTTTCTCTGATATGTTCCCTGACTGCCACCATCCCAGAATATTACACCACCATTGGGCAAACATATTAAGATCCTGAAGGGGTGCAGTTCCCACTTCACTAAGGATAGCTCTCATGTCCTGTAACATTACCCCTCCTCGCTCATACCAGGAATTCCCCAAACCACTTAAGGTAGTGTTCCCTTCACGAGCTCCATAGGGAGCAGAGGAATCATGATCCTGCTCTCGCCTTGACCGCCTGAACATGCTTCCCCCACTCTCCGCATTACCGGAAGGTCGTTGTGAAATGTTGTGGAGTATGAAGCATCTGAGGAACCGAAGAGGCATCTAACTGCTCCGCCTCCGTACCTAACGTTGCCACGTGAACCACACTGGTTCGAGGCTCCGAAGTCAGGGAAGATAAAGAAGTTGCGGATGGGAACGGTGGGCATTCTCCCTGTCCCTTAATCCCCTTTTCAACTCTCAGACCTGGGGAATCCTCTGAATACCACCCGGCTTTATCAATTGCTGTCTCCGCTGGGCAACCTAATACCACCACCTGCTGCAGCTTAGATATTCCTTTCTCTAGATCTTGATTACAGTTCTGTTCATCAGCAAGATGCTGATCAGCGTTAGAACAGTCCTGGCTGCTCCGAGTGCCTGAAATCGGCAATTCTCTACTTCTTTACTCACTGCTGTTAGCTGCGCTCTGACTTCTCAGACTTCCCTGTCTCCAGCCTCAGTCACTTCTCCTAACTTTTGAATCCCCAGCATTAGACACCGCAACACAAATGTTTTTCTCTTTTTATCACTTTTTAACCCAAACACTTTAATCTTTTTTAACTGGACACTCTCCACTAAAGACTGCCGTGTCTCTCTCCATTCTCCTGACATAGTTTTCTGCCCTATCCCGTAAGGTCCCCCTTTCAACTCAATCCACTCATTAAGAAATGACCGGACCTCATCTGAAATATTCCCTGATCCTCCCGTTACTAACTGGAGATCCCTTTAAGTCACGACAACTAAGAGAATGCTTACCCCTCGAACTGACGTGTGGGAAACACTTCTTTGAACAACTCAGCCAACGAACTTTTCAAAATCACATCCGGGTCACCAAATGTCCAGCTTTCTTGCTCTTTTCGCTTTGTTGCTTTGAACGGCGAATTACACACACATACACACAGTTGTAGTAATGACAGGATCAGGTCTTTTATTCAGACATTCATACTAAACAAACCCAGTATGAAAGCTACTGAGACACAAACACTTCACAAGCCAACTTTCTGCTTCTCCGATTTCCAATGACTACTTGTGAGGCACACACCTTCCGAATGTCCATTGTCTAGTCTCTAAAGTGTGTGTGTCAAACCCTCATCTTTCTACCAAAAAAGCCTTTGAACTTTGTATAATACATTTAGACAATTAACATGCAGACGATGTAGAATCAAAATGGCATTGTCCTGAAATCACGACTAACTGCTTTCTGAACTACTATACACAAACCAGATCATACTAAACAAACAGATGATGTCATCAGATTATTATTCGCATAGTAAAAAAGGTACACTCAAATACTTTGGCATACAGATAAATGACCAGTTACTCATTTCAATGGCTCCATATCGTCTAGCAGCCTGTTTTAATCCAATTTCAATCTTCCAACTTTTAACCTTTTTGATATCTCCAGTCCAGGCCAAAGCAAAGCATTTCAGAAATGCGGGCTTGTGCTCCCACAGTGGACACCGTGTGTTCCATCTCCAGGGACACCCTGGCGCGAACATAGCCACGGAAGAGAGGCAGGTATTAGGGCTGAATGACCCCCTAGACCGTCCTCTGCCTGGACCTGTTAATGGCCACCATGGCCAGGCCTGAGAGCAGTCGTACGAGGAGGCCCTCCGACCTACGCGCTCCCCTCCGCACCGAGTGCCCAAAGATCAGGAGTGTGGGACTGAAGTGCAGCCAGAAATCGAGGAGCAGCTCCTTCAAATAATGGAATAGTGGCTGTAACTTCACACATTGCACGTAAACATGGAACACGGACTCCTCCAGACTGCAGAAAATGCAGGCGGCCTGTGAGCCCATGAACCGACTTTAAAATTTATTGCACAGTGCAACACCATGCAGGCCAATTCCCCAATAGATAAAGGGAGGACTGCCGCATAGTGAGCTCTCCATTAGGGACCCCAGCCTCCTCCGGATGGTAAGATGATTAACAGCTCTACAACTATTTTAAGTAAACTTTAAATCAAGTTCCGCCTTGTTAAAGGGGCACTAGAACCGACAAATTAACAAATTATACATTTTGAAAATTTATGGTCAAACTTAAAATTTGGTTGCCGGAGGTGATGATGCACTCCAGTCCATCGGTGCCCATCTTTCGCGGAAGGCCGCATGCTCCATCTCCAGGGACACCCTGGCTCAAATGAATTCACGGAAGAGAGGCAGGTAGTCGGGCTGAACGACAACCCTCAACCGCCCGCTGCCTAGACCAGCTCATGGCCACCTTGGCCATACCCAGGAATAGTCCTACGAGGAGCCCTTCCGACCTGCCCGCTCCCGTCCGCACAGGGTGCCCAAAGATCAGGAGCGTGGGATTGAAGTGCAACCAGAATTTGAGGAGCAGCCTCTTCAAATATTGGAAGAAAGGCTGCAACCTCAACACTACATAAAGATGGAACACGGACACTTCCAGACCACAGAAATTGCAGGCGGCCTGGAAGTCCGTGAACCGACTTAAAAACCGACTGCACTGCCCTGTGCAACACCCTTCAGGCAAAGTCCCCAATAATTAAGGGGAGGACTCCCGCATAGAGAGCACTGCATTGGGGACCCCCGCCTCCTCTGGACGGCAAGATGGTGCGCCATGGCATGTCCGAACGGCAGACAAGGATGGCAACGTGGAGAGTGTGCAAGAGCAGCCTGTACAGGAATCCCCTCTGTGCAGAACTGAAAGGCAAGGAGGGGATTTCCTGGAGGAGGCTCAAGTTGTGAGGCGCCGACTCTCAAGGGAGGTTTCGGGGCTTGGCACCGATGAGGAATTCCGTTCGGACAGGAGTCAGTTTGGACGGGATCGGCCCACGTGCGTGAGCCTCCTCGACACACCGAACGGAGTCAGGGCCCAGTGCTGTTTTTAGCGACTCGATGGCATTGGCCGCGCGCCAGATGTCGGCCCAGGATAGGTGCCACACCAGCTCGTCTGGCGCCATCCAGTAGGTCCCGGTCCCTGACCTTGGTTACCGTGCCAAACACAGCCCTCTCATCCACCTGCCACCTAAAACCGCAGTCGTGGAGGTACGGATTCCTGAACAGTAGCTCCCGAAGGACAGCCGCCATTGCAGATGGTGGAGAAATGCGCTTGGTGGCGAATTTGTTCCAGACCCTGATAGGTTTTTGGTAAAAGACAGGCAGCCCCTGCATGGCGGTCCGGACACTTCCCAGGTTTACAAAGAGGAGCTGCATGTTATAATTGAGGCAGTACTGCTGGAGGAAGAAATACGTCGCCAACGCACACCATCTGGTAGGATGCTCTACATACTGGTATCTCTGCAGGGTCTGAAGATGAAAAGTCGCAGCCTGGGTGCTCATGCACACCAACGCCTGACCGCCCTCCCTAAGCGGGAGACTCGGAGCCGCAGCAGAGACCCAATGCTTCCTGTTGTTCCGGCCAAGGACATGACTCCAGGATGGTCTGTTGCCTCCCTGGTGCCAGGGTCAAGGATGTCACTGAGCGGTTGCAGGGGATTCTGGGGGGAAAGGGTGAACAGCCAGAGGTCGTGGTCCATATTGGGACCAATGACAAAGGTAGAAAGAGGGATAAGGTCCTGCAGGCAGAGTTTAGGGAGCTAGGAGAGAGATTAAAAAGCAGGCCCTCAAAGGTAGTAATCTCCAGATTACTCCTGGTGCCATGAGCTAATGAGTACAGAAATAGGAGGATAGAGCAGATGAATACATGGCTGGACAAATGGTGCAGGCAGGTGGGCTTCCGCTTCTGGGGGAGGTGGGACCTGTACAAGCTGGACGGGTTGCACCTCAACAGAGCCGGGACCAATATCCTCGCAGGGGGGTTGCTAGTGCTGTTGGGGAGGGTTTAAACTAGCTTGGCAGGGGGATGGGAGCCTGAAAATAGATTCAGTAGGGAGGAGAGTAAATCTGGAATTAGAAAGCAAAAATAAAGAAAGTGAGTTTGAAGGAGAGAGGAAACAAGCAGAAAAAAAAGTAAAAAAAACAAATTAAAGGCACTTTGTCTTACTGCACATAACATTCGTAACAAAATAGATGAGTTGACGGCACAAATAGATACAAATGGGTATGATCTGATAGCCATTACAGAGACGTGGTTGCAAGGTGACCAGGACTGGGAATTAAATATTATGGGGTATTTGACAATCTGGAAGGACAGACAGAAAGGAAAAGGAGGTGGGGTAGCTCTATTGATAAAGGATGGAATCACTGCAATAGTGAGAAACGGCTCAAATGATCAGGATGTTGAAACAGTTTGGATGGTGATAAGGAATAATGGGGAAAAGTCACTGGTGGGCGGAGTCTATAGGCCCCCGAACATAGCAACTCTGTTGGTCGGAATATAAACCAGGAAATAGTGGGGGTTTGTAAAAAGGGAACAGCAATAATCCTGTAATAACAGCAATTAACCTCCATATTGATTGGACAAATCAAATTGGTCAGGGTAGCTTTGAGGAAGAGTTCATAGAGTGCATAAGGGACGGGTTCCTTGAGCAGTATGTAACGGAACCAACCAGGGGCAGGCTATCTTGGATCTGGTCCTGTGTAATGAGACAGGATTAATAAACAATCTCCTAGTAAAGGATCCCCTTGGAATGAGTGACCATAGCATGGTTCAATTTCAAATTCAGATGGAGGGTGAGAAAGTTGGATCCCAAACTGGCAAACTAATCTTAAATAAAGGAGACTATGAAGGTATGAGGGCAGAGTTGGGTAAAGTGGACTGGGAAAATAGATTCAAGGGTAGGATTGTTGATGAACAGTGGTGTACATTTAAGGAGATATTTCACAACCCTCAAGAAAAATATATTCCAGTGAGGAGAAAAGGGTGTTAATGAAAATATAGCCATCCGTGGCTAACTAAAGAAGTAAAGGACGGTATCCAATTAAAAACAAGGGCAGACAAAGTGGTCAAAACTAATTGGAGGACAGAAGATTGGGAAGCTTTTAAAAGCCAGCAAAGAATGACTAAAAAATTGATTAAGAAAGCGAAGATAGACTATGAAAATAAACTAGCATGGAATATAAAAACAGATAGCAAGAGTTTCTATTGGTAGATAAAAAGAAAAAGGGTGGCTAAAGTAAATGTTGGTCCCTGAGAGGACGAGACCGGGGAATTAGTAATGGGGAACATGGAGATGGCAGAAACTCTGAACAAATATTGTGTGTCAGTCTTTACGGTAGAGGACACAAATAATATCCCAACAGTGGATAGTCAAGGGGCTATGGGGGGTGGGGGGGGGGGGGGAGGAACTTAACACAATCACAATCACTAAGGAGCTGGTACTCAATAAGATAATGTGACTAAAGGCGGATAAATCCCCTGGACTTGATGGCTTGCATCCTAGGGTTTTAAGAGAAGTAGCGGCAGGGATAGTGGATGCATTGGTTGTAATTTACCAAAATTCCCTGGATTCTGAGGAGGTCTCAGCAGATTGGAAAACTGCAAATGTAACACCCCTATTTAAAAAAAGGAGGCAGACAAAAAGCAGGAAACTATAGACCAGTTAGCCTAACATCTGTGGTTCGGAAAATGTTGGAGTCTATTATTAAAGAAGCAGTAGCAGGACATTTGGAAAAGCATAATTCGGTCAGGCAGAGTCAGCATGGATTTATGAAGGGGAAGTCATGTTTGACAAATTTGCTGGAACTCTTTGAGGATGCAACGAACAGGGTGGATAAAGGGGAAACAGTGGATGTGATGTATTTGGACTTGCAGAAGGCATTTGACAAGGTGCCACACAAAAGCACAAGATAAAAGTTCACGGGGTTGGGGGTAATATATTTGCATGGATAGAGAATTAGCTAACTAACAAAAAACAGAGAGTCAGAATAAATGGTTCATTCTCAGGTTGGCAATCAGTAACTAGTGGGGTGCCGCAGGGATCAATGCTGGGACCCCTACTATTTACAATCTATATTAATGACTTGGAAGAAGGGACTGAGTGTAACGTAGTCAAGTTTGCTGATGATACAAAGATGGGAGGAAAAGCAATGTGTAAGGGGGACACAAAAAATCTGCAAAAGGACATAGACAGGCTACGTGAGTGGGCAAAAATTTGGCAGATGGAGTATAATGTTGGAAAGTGTGAGGTCATGCACTTTGGCAGAAAAAAATCAAAGAGCAAGTTATTATTTAAATGGAGCAAAATTGTAAAGTTCTGCAGTACAGCGGGACCTGGGGGTACGTATGCATGAAGCATAAAAGGTTAGTATGCAGGTACAGCACATGATCAGGAAGGCCAATGGAATCTTGGTCTTTATTGCAAAGGGGATGGAATATAAAAGCAGGGAAGTCTTGCTACAGTTATACAGGGTATTGGTGAGGCCACACCTGGAATACTGCATCCAGTTTTGGTTTTCATATTTACAAAAGGATATACTTGCTTTAGAGGCAGTTCAGAGAAGGTTCACTAGGTTGATTCCGGAGATGAGCGGTTTGACTAAAAGGAAAGGTTGAGTAGGTTGGGCCTCTACTCATTGGAATTCAGAAGAATGAGAAGTGATCTTATCGCAACGTATAAGATTATGAGGGGGCTTGACAAGGTGGATGCAGAGAGGATGTTTCCACTGATAGGGGAGACTAGAACTAAGGGGCATAATCTTAGAATAAGGGGTCGCCCATTTAAAACTGAGATGTGGAGGAATTTCTTCTCTGAGAGAGTTGTAAATCTGTGGGATTCGCTGCCTCAGAGAGCTGTGGAAGCTGGGACATTGAATAAATTTAAGACAGAGATAGACAGTTTCTTAACTGTAAGGGATTAAGAGGTTATGGGGAGCAGGCAGGGAAGTGGACCTGTGTCCATGATCGGCTCAGCCATGATCGTATTAAATGGCGGAGCAGGCTCGAGGGCCCATATGGCCTACTCCTGCTCCTATTTCTTATGTTCTTTTGTTCTTCTGTAAGAAGTCGATGAGCTTCTTTTGTATCTTGGTGACAAACGCAGGGGGAGGGGTCAAAGTGACCAGCCGGTACCACAGCATAGCGGCCACCAGCTGGTTTATGACTAGCACTCGACCCCTGTCCAGCACCCTAGGCGAGCGGTGACTTTGGCCTCCAGCTCTTGCCAGTTCGCTGGCCAGGCTTCCTTGGGCAGGGCTAAGGTACACTCCCAGGTAGAGGAGATGGGTTGTGCTCCAGGCAAAAGGCCTGAACTCCTCCGGCAGGGAATCCACCCGCCATTGACCCACCAGGTGTCTGGAACATTTCTTCCAGTTGATCCTGGCAGAGGATGCGGCCGAGTAAATCTGGCACTCACGCATTCTCCGCAGGTCAATGGGATCCTCGACCATGAGGAGCACGTCATCGGCGCAAGCAGAGAGGATGACCTCTACGCCCGGCCCTTGCAGTGCCAGTCCCGTCAACCTCGTCCGCAAGAGGCCCAGGAAAGGTTCCACAAATACGGCATATAACTGGCCGGACATGGGGCATCCCTGGCACACCCCTCTCCCAAATCGAAGGGGCGCCGTCAAAGTCCCGTTAACTTTAATCAGACACTCTGCGGCGGCGTACAAAAGTCAGATCCGGACGACAAAATGCGTCCCAAACCCGAAAGCACACAGAGTCCCGAAAGGATACTCGTGATCTACCCTGTCGAACACCTTTTCCTTACCCAGGGAAAGGAAGGCGACCGACAGACCAGCCCTCTGGGAATGGTGGACCAGTTCCCCAACCAGATGGATGCTGTTGTGGATTTTCTGGCCCGGAACCATGTAGGACTGGTTGGGGTGGAGCATGGCGCCAAGGCGAGCAGACATGGCCCTGGCAAAAAGGTTGTAATCCGAGCTGAGGAGGGAAACTGGGCGCCAGTTCTTAAGTAGGCGGAGATCGCCCTTCTTAGCAGCAAGACGATGACTGCCCTGCGCCAAGAGAGGGGCATCTCCCCGGTCGCCAGACTTTCCCCCAGGACCCACACATAGTCACCCCCCAAGATGTCCCAGAACGCCCTGTGGAACTCCATGGTCAGCCCGTCCAATCCTGGGGACTTTCCCCTTGAGAGTTGGTCGAGGGCACTGGTCAGCTCCACCAAGCCTAGCAGAGTGTCCCGATTTTCGGCGCCCACCAAGCCGACCTTCGACAGGTTTCCTCCCACAAAACTCTGTGCGCTTCCTCACTGGCCGGATCTGGAGAGAACAGATCCCCGTAATAGTCTTGGGCTCTGTTACTGAGACCAGAGATCCGTCATCGGCCAGCAGCGTCAAGAGCTGCTTATGTACCCCCAGTCCTTTTTTTAGCGAGTAGAAGGGGGAGCCGCGGTCTAGGTCCCGGAGGAACCGGAACGCGACCTCACGAACGCGTCTCGGGACCTGACAAGCTGCAGGTCCTTCAGCGCACCCATCTTCTCTTTGCAGGGCCGGGTCCTCGATAACTTGACTGAGACAGGACTCCAGGTCGAGCACCTCCTTCTCCAGGCGCCCCATCCTGGCCTCCCGCCTCTTGGTCGACCCCTTCACATCCTCCTGACAGAAGAGACGGATGTGAGCCTTGCCCAAGTCCCACCATAACCTCAAGTTGGGGAAGCCCCCCTGCTTCCTTCTCCAGTCGATCCAGAACTGATTGAACAAATCACGGGACCCGCTCGTCCTCCAGCAGCAGGTTGTTAAAATGCCAGTATGTGGACCCCACCTGCGCAGGGAGCGAAGCAAGCTCCGCCCACACCAGGTAGTGGTCCGAGCAAGTGAAGGCGCTGGAGTCGGGATGGAGATTTTGCCAGTCTTCCACCAAGTCGAAGGACACGACCAGGTCCCTCAACTTCTCCATCGCCGTCATGCTTTCTGGGGCACTAGAACAGTCCCTCGTCTCGAGGGTGCAGTTAAAATCCCCCCCCCCCCCGAGGACAACGCAGTCAGCGATGTCGATTGAGCATAAAAGAGTGGACACTTCTTCGAAGACGCGCACTTGCTGCGGGCCGGGCTGGGGGGCACACACATACACTAAATGGAGCGACACGTCCCCCAGATGAACTGTGACATGGAGCAAGCAGCCTGGCACAGGCCCCTTGACCCCCAAGATCTCCAGCTGAAAACATGGGGCCAGCAAGATAGCCACCCCACAAGAAGTGGCAGTGGTGAGTTGGGGCCGAGCTCAGTGATGGGGCTCGCCTGCAGGTGTTTCATTTTCTTCTGCGCCTTCCTTCCCCGAAGACACTCTCCCTCCCCGCCGGAGACCATGATGGCATTGGCCCCTGATGACGCCTGTGCATCTCTGTCCTGACACGCGGACGTAGCAGGGGGACGAGTGGCAGCGGCACCAGCCTCAGCCGCTTGGATGTTTTAGCTGCCTTGGAGGCGGGGCAGTTCTTGCGGCGATGTCCCACTTCCTTACAGGCATGGCACCGCACACCATCCGTTGTCCAGAAGATGCGGTAGGCTGTCCCCTGATGGACCATATTGAAGGCCACTTCAGTTACCTACTCCCGCGCAGCTGAACAAAAAGCTGGTGCTGGAAGGAGAACACATGATGGAGGCTGGCCTTCCTGAAGCAGAGCGGGATGGGTGTTATCCCCGACCTCACCTCCCCCAGTTGGCGTAAGTGGGGGAGGAGGGGCTCACCGGGAACAAAGGGCGGGATATTTGAAATAACAATCCTCAGCGCGGTGGCCTTGAGCGGATCCACCGGCTGGATGGTCCCGCCCACCATGAACCCTTCATCAAGGGCCAGGGACACCGCCCGCTCCAACCCCAGGAAGAACACAGTCTTCCAGTACATTTTGGAGACGGCAACAATGGCCGAGGGGCCACTACCCCAGCCATTGCCCTTACACACTCCTCAATGGTCATGTTGGGGTGAGTGTATCTCTTGACTTCATTCTTTTTGGTTGATAACCTGAATGGTGGCGGGGCAGCAAAAGCAGCAGCAGCAGCTACCATGGCTGCCACACATGCATAGTTTTTGCTGGCCCCACCACTGGCAAAGATGGACTCGCCATATTAGGGTCCCTTTAATGGTTACACTCACCCCAATGTCACAGGCCTTAAGATCTTAATCGGCCTCTTTAATTGAGCTGAGGGAGCTCTTAATGAGGCACACCTCTCCTCTGCTTGTTAATAATTGGGGGAGAGGCCTTTCCCCTCTGCTCAGTAATTTAATTAATGATAATTGAGAAGGAGAGAGAGAGAGATAAATATATATATATAGATATATAGAGATATATATATATATAGGCAGGGTCGCTTCGCAGGGGTGCACTCTCCTGATGGCAAAAGCAAAGTCTCTATATATGGTCTTCTGGTGGGGGGAGAAGATGTCTTCACCCGGGATAGCTGGAGCTACCCAGGCACTGTCCTCGACCAGGTCTCAACTGTCATGTATCTAGACATGTTACTGCCTGTACTATTACATATGATGTGCCACCAGAGGGCACTACTATGGGAAACGTGTACACCAGCTGTATGATCACTAAGGTGTGCCACCAGAGGGCACTGTAGTGGAAGACTTGTAGGTTACCTGTACAGGTGTGCCAGGCCTAGTATAAAAGGCAGGCCACCATGTGTGATCCTCACTCGAGTTATATTAAATGGACTAAGGTCACGACAGTTCAAGTGCAATACATTGCCTCATGGACGTGATGTATTCACAGAACACAGCACACACAGCTCCTAACAAGGCAGGCAGGTCTCTCGGAAGACTCCGGAAACTGCCCAGTTCTGTTTAATGATTAACTATGCACTTGCAGTACACAATACGTCCACATCCACAGTGTGGAGCTACAAACATTACATGCTTACAGACATTACACTTCTCCCTCCTTAATGAAGAAGCCATCAAAACAAACATCATACATAACTTTCATGTTTCTACATAACACAGGATATAAACTTTTTTTCCCCATATTTACAAATTTAACTTTACCACTTGTTTTCTGTTTCGAAGAGGATACCTTCACTCTCAAACAGAACCTTCCAAACATGGTGTCGAATCTAAACTCATTCGAGGCTCATCCTGAGGAATGTTTTCCTCCACGGAATTTCCTTGATTTTCATTTGAACTCACTCTAACTTCAGGCTTGTTGTTTTCCTGACTCGGACTCAGACTTTCATTCTGATTCTCTCCTGGATTTGTTTCCAGTACGTTGGATTTAGGATTTGCTACTGGTGTATCAAAACTATCTGATGAGTCAGAAATAATTGAATCATTCCCATCTTCAACTCCTTCCATGTCTGTAGGTAAAATATGATCAATATGAACAAACCTAACCTGTCCATTATCAAACATCTTTACCAAATATGTGCGAGGACCACATATCTTCACCACTCTTCCTGGTAACCACTTTAACCATTTATGGTGATGGTTCTTCACTCTCACCTTCTGGTTTAATTTCTCACTTCTCTCTTTTACTCTACCTCTATCATGATTCTCTTTCTGTCTTAATTGTGTCTCTTCTACGGACTGTGCCAAATTTGGCTTTAACAACGAGAATCTGGTTTGTGGCTGTCGTTTGAGAAACAACTCTGCTGGTGTTCTACCAGTAGTTGTATGAGGAGTATTTCGATATGTAATCAAAAAATTAGCCAATTTGTGATCCAATGACAATTCTCGTTTCCTTGGATTAGGATCTAACAGTTTCTTTTATGAGGGCACGTTTTATAATTTGTACAGTGCGCTCTGCTGCACCATTTGAAGCAGGATGATATGGTGGAACCTTGGTATGTTTCACACCATTTTTGCTTGTGAATTGTGCAAATTCTTCTGAACAAAATTGTGGTCCATTATCCGAAACAATTTCTTCAGGGAGGCCAAATGAAGAAAATAATTTTCGCAAAATGTCCAATGTTTTACTTGTTATTTTCCACATCAACCCACTTCGAATGGCTATCAGTCACAATGAACAATTGTTGTTGTTCTAACTCAGCAAAATAATATGCAGCCTTTGCCACACCCTGGGAGGCCATTTCTATGGGTGTAATGGTACTGGTGGTGGTTGCTTCCTTACCTTACCATCGGACTTAGGTACAACAACAATGGGCGTAGCCCAATTACATCGATCTATCTTATAACTAATGTTCTCAGTCTCTAGTCTTTTGAGTTCTTGCTCAACTTTCTCCTTGAGCACATATGGCATGGAACGTGGCTTGCAGTAAACCGATCTAACGTCCTTCTGTACCTTGACACTCGCCTTGGATCGGACTGCCCGTTTCGCAGAACACCTTCGGATACTGCTTGATAACCTCTTCCGTTGATGAAAGTCTCGCTTCCACACAAAAGATCTTACTCCAATCCAGCTTCAGTGAGCTCAACCAATTTCTTCCCAGTAAGGCAGACTTGTCACCTTTCACTACTATTAGAGGCAAGTTCTGAACTTGATCTTTATATTTCACTGGTACGGTGATACGACCTACTACAGGAATTTTCTCTCCCGAGTAGCCTCGCAGCTCTATCTTGGATTTCTCCAGTTGGAAATCACGCAATTTGTTGCGGGACAGTAATTCCGGTACTACACTCACGGATGCACCCATGTCAATTTCCATTGGTATCTTGAATCCCGCAACATCGATGTGGATTTTGATGCTTTCCGAATTGCTGTCCGTTAACCTCGTGCTCCTGATGATGTGTAACTCTAACATCTCCTCGTCCTGTTGTTGTTCTTCCTTGCTATGTCGTCTCTTGGGATTTCTACTCATAGCTTTGAACGCTGGACTCATAGCTTTGTTAGCTGGTTCACCCTTCAGTCGGCATGCCTTCGCAAGATGCCCAGTCTTTCTACAGAAGAAACACTCTGCCTTCACGTATGGACAACTTTGAGCAATGTATTGTCCCAGGCACCTATAGCATGACTTGGACGCACTGGTAGAATTTCCAGTTTCTGAGACTTTCGGCCATGTCCGTCTTTTACTTTGAACCTGCAGGTGATTTACCTTGGTTGACTGACAACCGTAATCATTATTTAATTCTCGGGAATATTGTTCGGCCATGCCCATCGACCTCGCTGTCTGAGAAGCAATCTCAAAAGTCAAGTCATCAGTCGTCAATAACTTCCTTCTGATCGCATCATTTTTCACCCCACAAACAAAACAATCCCGTAATGCTCGGTTTTGAAAGTTTCCAAAATTACAGTGCATCGATAGCTTTTTTAATGCTATGATGTAATCACCGATACTTTCATCAGTCTTTTGATTCAGAATCCCGAAACAATAGCTTTCAGCAATTTCTAACGGTTTGGGGTTATAATGCTGCTCCAGCTTCGTTAAAATCTCTTTAAGCGTTGTGTCCTTTGGCTCGTCAGGCACAAGCAGATTTACAAGGGTTTCGTATAATGTCGGACCCGCCTCTGATAAGATCGCTTTCTTACGTTCCAACACAGCCCGGTTCTGGACTGCATTGTCTGGAACTTTGATTCTGTTATTTGCAGTGAAATACATTTCTAGCCGATCCACATACGCTTTAAAACATTCCCGGTCGTGTCTATACCCCCCCCCCCCACCCTCCCAAATATCCGATTACACCTGCCATTTTAATCTCTAGCTGTTCCCACCGTGTGCTGTATTTTACCTCAGATTTTGTAGCTTTTTTCCAAAGACAGAAACTTCCAAAGTCTTCTGTCGGCTGGCTGAATCCTGCACCAACAAAAATTAAGCTTTAAATCATCCGAAAAATCCCTTCTCAGTCGCCAACTGTGATATATTCACAGAACACAGCACACACAGCTCCTACCAAGGCAGGCAGGTCTCTCGGAAGACTCCAGAAGGTGCCTAGTTCTGTTTAATGATTAACTATGCACTTGCAGTACACAATACTTCCACATCCACAGTGTGGAGCTGCAAACATTACAAGCTTACAGTCATTACAGTGGAGTCATTATCAGAGCATCCAACGATGTTAGTTAAGGGTGTTAACTTCACCCAAGCCCTGTTCCATTATCTAAAGGAGCTACTCCTCAAATTCTGGTTGCACTTCAGTCCCACGCTCCTGATCTTTGGGCATCCTGTGCAGAGGGGAGCGGGCAGGTCGGAAGGCCTCCTTGTAGGACTGCTCCTGGGCATGGCCAAGGGGGCCATCAACCAGTCCAGGCAGCGGGCAGTCAAACGGGTCGTTCAGCCCGACTGCCTGACTCTGTTCCACGGTTGTATTCGAGCCAGGGTGTCCCTGGAGATGGAGCATGCCGTGTCCACCGGTACACTTGCAGCCTTCTGTGAGAGGAGGGCTGAATCCAATTTTTTCATTATTTAAAGACCTCAATCAAATCTCCTCAAAGTCCACAGAAGCAAAATATTGCAGATGCTGGAAATCTGAAATAAAAACAGAAAATGCATGGAATGCTCAACAGGCAGGCAGCAACTATTGAGCGAAAAACTGAGTTAACATTTCAGGTTGATGATCTTTCATCAGTTCTATCAGTTCAGCATTATCTGATTTTACTCCTCGATGTTTATACTTTTGCAGAATAAAAAGCCCCAGCTCGCAAAGCCTTTTGTGATAACAGGCTATGAACAGATTATAATTCTAGTGGTCCTCCTCTGAATCTTTTTCCAGACCCCTCTATCACCCACCATGTGAGGAATTCAGAACTGGACACAGTATTCTAGGTGAAGCCGAACCAACATTTTTTACAAAAGCAGTACAGAATTTTTGTTTTGTATTTAAGCGTCATGCTCGTACTTCCTAATTCTCCATTTGTTTTTGCAATAGCCTTCCGGCACTAGTCTTGGACCAATAGAGATTCATGCACTATAACACCCAGGTCTTTCTCCTGTTTAACAGCTGAAAATCGTAAGCATTTGGATATTTCCCCCAACACCTACATCCAGATCATTAATAAAGATTGTGAATAGGAACAGCCATAACAGTCAATGTGGGGATCATCTAGTAACTATTCCCGAACACAAATCTATGTGGGCATCAACGAATAACTAGTCCCTAACTCCCAAGATGGCGGATGGGATAGCAGCTCCCTAGGGAGCTCACCCCGAACAAGCATTCATCTGACCATCTGATGCCATCTCCTACCTCTCTCTCCCTCAAACTTCCCCCCCCTCACTGTCTAAGCCGCCTCTGGTCCTAACTCCGACTCTCAGAGTACTCTACCTACCCCTTAAACCGTGCTGCAAGGGCCTACTGCCCATCCCCCAACCCCCAACCTCGGCCTACCTTCTAGGCCGACCTCCTCGCTGTCAAGTCTCTCCAGTTGGACCCTCGCTCCTTGCTCCCCACGGACAACTCAGCTGCTCCAACCGACCCCCAGCGATCTCAATGCTGGTGAGCCTTCGACCAGCTTGAAACACAGGTTTGGGCCGACCTCACGTGTGAGTCTTCCCTCCGGGCCTCCATTCATCGACGATGCTCGGGCCTCCCTCCATCGACGATTCTCAGGCCTCTCTTCCTCCAGCTAAGCTATGGCCTCCCCTCGACTGCAGGCTCCACTCAACGACGGAGTCTTTGTCGATCACGTGGTGTGAACAATGGCTGTGGTCACTCTGACCTCTCCTCCTTCCACAAAATGGTCATCTGACCTTCCCAATGCCTGCCCTCAGCCAGGTCTCGGATCTCTGACCATCTCACCGATTGGCACTGCTCAGCGCTGAGCTTAGGGCCCGCATCTCGCTGTAGGCAATTAGGTACATACAGCAGTGCCTGTTCTCCAATCGTCTTGGATCCCCTTGCCATTGGACCAAGACCTTGCTCTGCTTAGCCAGTGTGCAACGGCCACCCCATGTTAAAAGAACTCACGCACAGGCATCTTCCACCCTTCAATATGCAGTTCGAGACTTGGAACGTAAGAACATCAGTGTAACGTAGCCAAGTTTGCTGACGATACAAAGATGGGAGGAAAAGCAATGTGTGAGGAGTACACAAAAAATCTGCAAAAGGACATAGACAGGCTAAGTGAGTGGGCAAAAATTTGGCAGATGGAGTATAATGTCAGAAAGTGTGAGGTCATGCACTTTGGCAGAAAAAAATCAAAGAACAAGTTATTATTTAAATGGAGAAAGATTGCATAGTGCAGCAGTACAGCAGGACCTGGGGATACTTGTGCATGAAACACAAAAGGATAGTATGCAGGTACAGCAAGTGATCAGGTAGGCCAATGGTATCTTGGCCTTTATTGCAAAGGGGATGGAGTATAAAAACAGGGAAGTCTTGCTCCAGCTATACAAGGTATTGGTGAGGCCACACCTGGAATATTGTGTGCAGTTTTGGTTTCCATATTTACGAAAGGATATACTTGCTTTGGAGGCAGTTCAGAGAAGGTTCACTCAGTTGATTCCGGGTAAGAGGAGGTTGACTTCTGAGGAAAGGTTGAGTCGGTTGGGCCTCTGCTCATTGTAATTCAGAAGAATGAGTGGTGATCTTATCGAAACGTTTAAGATTGTGAGGGGGCTTGACAAGCTGGATGCAGAGAGGATGTTTCCACTGATGGGGTGACTAGAACTAGAGGGCATGATCTTAGAATAAGGGACCATCCATTTAAAACAGAAATGAGAAATTTCTTCTCTCAAGGTTGTAAATCTGTGGAATTTGCTGCCTCAGAGAGCTGTGGAAGCTGGGACATTGAATAAATTTAAGACAAAAATAGACAGTTTCTTAAACGATAAGGGGTTACAGGGAGCAGGCGGGGAAGTGGAGCTGAGTCCATGATCAGATCGGCCATGATCTTATTGAATGGCGGAGCAGGCTCGAGGGGCCGTATGGCCTACTCCTGTTCCTATTTCTTATGTTCTTATGACCCTCATGGACAACTCCCAACAGCGACAGACCGGAACGCCACACCGCCATAGTTGCCCGGGAACTTGGGCGCTTCAATGTCGACATCGCCGCCCTAAGCGAGACCCGACGAGCAGGGGAAAGCCAGCTCAAGGAACAAGGTGGATGTTACAACTTCTTCTGGAAAGTCAAACCAGAGGAAGAATGCCGCCTCCACGGAGTCTGTTTCGTTATCAAGAATGAGCTGGTCAACCGTCTCAAAGAGACTCCCGCTGCGGGATTAGCGAGCGTCTCACGACCCTCCAACTCACCCTATCCCGGAACCAGTGTGCCACAGTCATCAATGCATACGCCCCAACACTCGATGCGACAGACGAGACCAAAGAGGGTTTTTACTCCAGCTTTAAACAATCCCTGTCCCGCATCCCTACGGATGTGACAAACTGATCCTCCTTGGCTACTTCAATGCCAGGGTCGACAAGGTCACACACCTCTGGGGTGGCGTGATCGGCAGAGAGGAGGTAGGGAAAACCAACTCCAGTGGTATCCTGCTTCTGACAAAATGTCTAGAACACGACCTTGTCATCACTAACACCTTGTTCCACCAGAGGGACAACGTACAAGGCATCGTGACAACACCCTCGCTCCAAATACTGGCACCTGCACGACTGTCATTGCTCGAGCCAGGGATCGCAAGGATGTGTGCATCACCCGCACCATGACAGGAGCTGACGACCGCTGGATGGACCACAGCCTAATCCGTTCAACATCAATATAGCCCCAAATCGGCGAAGGCAGAAGCAGTGCCGCAAAAAAATCAAAGACCCAGCAAAGAGAGCCCTATACAGCCAGCACCTCACTGCCAACCTGTCGACCCTTGATGACCCCGAGACGTAGAGTGCCACAGCGCTTGGTCTGCCCTCCAGGCCACCATAACCAGAGCCTGTGAAGAGACGCTCGGTCACTTAACCAGGAAACACCAGGACTGGTTTGATGAGAATGACCAGGAGATCCAAGAGCTAATAAATCGCAAGTGCAGGGCATTTCTGAACCTAAAACAATAACCCAACTTGGGAGCAGCATTACAGACGGCTGAAGGCCGAGGCCTAACAAAAACCCACGACTTAAAGAACAGATAGTGGGTGGAGAAAGCACAGGAGATACAACAGCTGGCCGACAACCATGATGTGCAAGGATTCTTCACCGTAGTCAAAGCCACGTATGGCTCAAGCACCCAAGGTCCATCCCACTGCTGGCCAAGAACGGGGAGACACTCATCAAGGACACCAAGGCAGTCAGGACCCGCTGGAAGGAGCACTTCGAAAATCTCAGATGCCGTAATCGTGACCATCTTTAAAAAAGGGGACAAGTCTGACTGCGGCAACTACAGAAGAATCTCCGTGTTATCAGCCACTGGGAAAGTCATCGCTAGAAACCTCCTCAACTGTCTTCTCCCTGTGGCTGAGGAGCTCCTCCCAGAGTCACAGTGCGGATTTTGTTCACTACGGGGTACAACGGACATGATCTTTACGGCCCGACAACTGCAAGAGAAATGCAGGGAACAGCACCAACCCTTGTACGTGGCCTTCTTTGACCTTACAGAGGCCTTTTACACTGTCAACAGCGAGGGACTATGGAGCGTCCTCCTCCGTTTCGGCTGCCCCCAAACGTTTGTCACCATCCTCCACCTGCTCCACGACAACAGGCAAGCCGTGATCCTGACCAAAGGATCCACCACAGACTCGATCCACGTCCGGATCGGGGTCAAGCAGGGCTGGGTCATCGCGCCAACCCTCTTCTCGATCTTCCTCGCTGCAATGCTCCATCTCACACTCAACAAGCTCTCCGCTGTAGTGGAACTAAACTACAGAACCAGTGGGGACTTATTCAACCATCGTCATCTCCAGGCCAGATCCAAGATCGTCCCAACCACTTTCCATATCTCGGGAGCCTATTATCAGCAAGGGCAGACATCGACGACGAGGTTCAACACCATCTCCTGTGCACCAGCACAGCCTTCAGCTGCTTGAGGAAGAGAGTGTTCGAAGATCAGGCCCTCAAATCTGACACCAAGCTTATGGTCGACAGGGCTGTAGTGGTCCTGTATGGCTCAGAGACATGGACCATATACAGTAGACACCTCAAGTTACTGGAGAAATACCACCAACAATGTCTCCACAAGATCCTGCAAATCCCCTGGAAGGACAGACAAACCAATGTTAGCGTCCTTGATCAGGCCAACATCCCCAGCATCGAAGCACTGACTACACTCGACCAACTCTGTTGGGCGGGCCACATTGTTCGCATGCCTGACACAAAGCCAGCGCTCTACTTGGAACTCCGACACGGCAAGCGAGCCCCAGGTGGGCAGAGGAAATGTTTCAAGGACACCCCCAAAGCCTCCTTGATAAAGTGCAACATCCCCACCGACACCTGGGAGTCCCTGGCCAAAGACCGCCCTAAGTGGAGGAAGAGCATCCGGGAGGTTGCTGAGCACCTCGAGTTTCGTCCACGAGAGCATGCAGAAACCAAGTGCAGGTAGCAGAAGGAGCGTGCGGTAAACCAATCTTCCCACCCACCCTTTACTTCAACGACGGTCTGTCCCACCTGTGACAGAGACTGTAATTCCCGTATTGGACTGTACAGTCACCTAAGAACTCACTTTTAGAGTGGAAGCAAGTCTTCCTTGATTTCGATGGACTGCCTATGATGATGATGATTAGTCCCTAACACCGATCCAAGTGGGAATCAACTAGTAACTAATCCCTAACACCGATCCATTCAGGACTCCACTATGCATCATCATAGACAGTCCCTCCAAACGAGGGTGACTTGCTTCCACGCCAAAAAAAGGATGAGTTCACAGGTGTTTCGACTGAAGAACCCGAACTACATAGTGTCAGGTGGAAGATGCTTGTGTGTGGATTTTTTTAACGTGTGGTGGCCGTTGCACACCAGCCACCACACGGGCTTGACAGAGCCAGGTCTTGATCCAGTGGCAAGAGTTAACCAAGACAACTGGAGACCTGCTCTGCTGCACGGACCTAGTCCGCACACATGTCGCAGTGTGGGCTGGCCTGTGCTGCCCCTGGGCCCCTGGCCCCGAACTCCCGTCTCTCCTGGGCCCAGATCACCTCCCTCCACAGTCTCTCGCCTGCTGCATCTGCCCACACTCCAATCACCCACCTGGAAGTTGCTGATGTCACTCTTCGCTGCGGTTGCCCGCCTGCACCAGCTTGCGCTGTACCTTGTAGTGGCCTCCACACTGCCCATGGCTGCCGTTCGCCGCTCCCTCCATGGCCCCAACCCGCCGCCCGTGGTCCCCCACGTGGAGGCCCTGACCTGCGAGAAACCATCAGCGGTCGGTCGGGGCCAGAAAAGGAGCGGTGAGCGGCAGGCAGCCCTGGGAGCAGCGTGGAGGCCCCGACCTGCAGGACTCCACTAGTAACTAGTCCCTAACACCGATCCATGTGGGAATCAACTAGTAATTAGTCCCGATCCATTCAAGTCTCCACGAGTTACTGGTACCTAACACAGATACCTGTGAGGCTCCACTAGTAACTGGTCTGCACGGAAAACCTCTACCTTCTATCTAACGGAATGCAACCAGTTCCTTATCCAAACCAAACGTTGACCACTATTCCCACAGGATTCTATATTAATAATTAACCTTTTGTGTGGCACCTTATCAAAGGCGTTTTGAAAGTCAAAGTGTGCAATATCAACTGGTCTATCTACATCCACCAATCTAGTAACTGCATCGAAAAAATTAACCTGATTGGTGCAACGTGACCTTTTCTAGAAGCCATGTTAAGATGTTTTCCATGATTCCTTCTCTGTCAAGGTGGTCAACCTGGGTATATCTAATGATCCATTCAAGCAGCTGTTCTATAGTCTAAGCCAAGCTAAGGGTGGATCTGATTTTTTTGCCCTTTTTAGATATTTCACTACACGGGCCTTTCTCCAGTCTGTTAAAATAATGGACCTTTGGAAGCTGTTAAATATAAGCAAGGCGTACAGATTCTACAACTGCTAAGATCAGCATGAGAACAGATTCCTCTACTGCTACTGG
Source organism: Pristiophorus japonicus (assembly GCF_044704955.1). Taxonomy (NCBI): domain Eukaryota; kingdom Metazoa; phylum Chordata; class Chondrichthyes; family Pristiophoridae; genus Pristiophorus; species Pristiophorus japonicus. The sequence goes on along the minus strand of NC_091980.1, from coordinate 173,463,470 downwards.
GATCAATGTGAGAACACATTCCCCAATACTGGGATCAATGTTGTGTATGCATGCTTGTATTGTTATATGATGTCTGTAACACTGAATGTACCTTTACACTGCACACACCTTACCTGTACACCAGAGGGTGCTGCTGCTGCAGGTAACCCAGTTAAAGGGAGCTCACCTCTAGGTATCCTCACTCGAGGAGCTGCAAATAAAGGACTGCAATCTACACAGTTTGAGTACCATACCCCTGCCTCATGGAGTCATTACCAAGGTGCCTACATAATAACTGGCGACAAGCTTACACGCACAGCATGTCGAATCTCAGCAACTTTCACCAATTTACCGATGGGGAAGATTGGGACGCTTTTGTAGAAAGATTGGAACACTTCTTTATACCAACGACCTGGACAGAGACACAAAGGCTACACTACCGAACAAGCACAGGGCCATCCTGCTCAGCAGTTGTGGACCCACCATCCATTGTCTTGTCAGGGACTTACTAGCCCCGGAGAAGACAACCACCAAGAGCTATGAGGAACTTGTAACACTAATACAGGTTCAACTAAAACCAATGGAAAGCATCCTCACAGCCAGGCACCGGTTCTACACTTACCGGCAACCCGAAGGCCAAGAAATTGCTAAGTATGCTGCACATTTACGAAGATTGGCTGCACCGTATGATTTTGGCGACCACCTTAATGAAGCACAAAGGGACATATTCATCAACGGAATTGACCATGAGGGCCTCCTCCACAAATTTCTCTCTGCGGACATCACAGTCACCCTTCAGAAAGTAATTAAAGTGAGCCAGGCCTACGTGATTTCGGTCAGCGACTCCAGGCGAAGACTGACCCAGGACTCTAACTGACGAACGCAGTGCACCGAATGGCTACTTCTAAAGGCAGAAATGCTGCCCTGAGTCCCGCTGCCCTGAGTCCCGCAACCCTGAGTCCGCCACATGGGGCAAACTGGATGGCCCCGTGCTGGCGCTGTGGAGGAAACCACAGGGCCCACCAGTGCCGCTACAAAGACTATACATGCAAAGGCTGCAAAGAGAAAGGCCACCTTCAAAGAATGTGCAGAAAAAGCTTTACTCACCGAAGAGTTGGCTGATCACTGGGGCTCCGACACAGATGACGATGAAGCTGCTTAAACCCGTGGAAGAAGAGTATGGAATTTATACCTGCTCCACCGAAAGTTCTTTGTGGATGATGGAAGTAGACATCAACGGGGTCCCAGTTTCAACGGAGATCGACACAGGGGCGAGCCAGTCTTTGATGAGCCAAACGACCTTTGAAACAATTTGGATAAATCCCGCCAATCAACCAAAACTGTCTTCTGTCCAAGCGACGCTGCTCACCTGCACCAAAGGTAAAACCCCAGTCATTGGCAGCGTGGATGTCCAGGTCTCCCAGGGCGGCGTATTGAACAAACTTCCCCTGTGGATCATTGCCGGTGATGGTCCCACGCTGCTGGGAAGAAATTGGATGAACTCGGTCCAAGTCAGTCGAAGTGGCGATGGCCTCTAGGCTCCAGCAATCGACATCCCACGCAGCCTTGAACATGGATCCATCGCTGCATCTCGAGATCCCACCGTCCAGCTCGACTGCGCGGCAACGACTCCACAACACCGTGGCGAGATCTCCAGCACCGAACGTCCAGACTTCACCTTCCGGGTCGGGGCAGGACTCCAAGAGTCGAATACCACTGAGAAAAATGGATTCCCGATGTCCATGACCGAACCTGAGGAAGAAAAGACCACCACAGCCTACCTGGAGGAGAGCCAGAAGATGACGGCTGCACCACGAGGAGAAGAACCTATAACCAAAATGGCCGCGACCAGACCACGAGAGGCAGCATTGGAGGAGCGACACGTGGCACTGAGCGGTGAATCGGTTTGGAAGGCTCCCTTAAAGGAGACCTATAACCAAAAAAATTTAAAGGGACAGTTTCAACTGAAAGATGACAAGGACTTTAAAGCTAAAAATGCAGTTAACGGGTGCAGGTATGATAATGTAACTATGAATTGTGATGCTGATGTAACTGATGTGAAAAATGAAATGAATACTTGTGTAAGTAAGGTTAAGAACAAGCTTGTAATGTCTGATGAATATGATACAAAGTTTGAAATGACTAATGTAACCATGTATGGTGAGACCATGATATAAAAAAGTAATACGAATGATGTTATTAACAATGTAAAGGTAGCTAATAATGTTGACTTGACTATGTATGAGCGGCGCCAACATGTCATGTATACAGGTAGGACACTGTTAAAGGATACTGGGTTCTACACTGGGAATTCCCCCCCCCCCCCCTGTGGAAGACTCCCAGGTCCAGCGGGCTACCAGACCATGTAGCCTGGACCTTTGGAACAAATGTGATGCCCCAGGGAGGGCTCACACACACCCAGTGGGAGCAGACCCATTACAGGGACAGCGGTCAATGGGCAGCACAGCTACCACCACTGGCAACCTGCCCCAGACCAGCCCGACACCCCCTGGCCACCAGGGCCAACACCAGGAGCGAGAGGCCAATACCCTCCAGCTTTCCTGGCAAACCCTGGGATGACCAGACTCTTTTCCCATTTGGAGGACAAGGAGCCCACACAGTCCTGTGGCCTTGCCCACCATCACACACTTACCCACATCACAGAATATGCACCCTACGCACTGCTGCAATGGCTACCCCACTGAGTGACACCCATATGGTCTGTGTGTGAGGGTGGGGGAAGTGTATGAGGCCAGCCTCAAGTACAAGGATCACAACTGGCACCCACACAACCCTCACCACAATCTCCCATAGCCCCCTACTGATCACCTCCCCAGATCATGACGATAAGGTCTTGAAAAATGCTTAGTGTGGAATGTTATGTATGCATGCTTGTATTGTTATATGATGTCTGAAACACTGAATGTACCTTTACACAGCACACACCTTATCTGTACACCAGAGGGTGCTGTTGCTGGAGACCTAAGGGTTACCTGCACACTGCAGGTAACCCAGTATAAAAGGGAGCTCACCTCTACGTATCCTGACTCGAGGAGCTGCAAATAAAGGACTACAGTCTTCACAGTTTAAGTACCATGCCCTGCCTCGTGGAGTCATTACCAAGGTGCCTACATATATAATAAGTGTGAGAACAGATTCCCCAATACTGGGATCAGTGTGAGAACAGATTCCCCAATACTGGGATACAGATTCCCCTACTGTTGGAGTCCATTATTAAAGAAGCAGTAGCAGGACATTTGGAAAATAATAATTTGGTCAGGCAGAGTCAGCATGGATTTATGAAGGGGAAGTCATGTTTGACAAATTTGTTGGAATTCTTTGAGGATGTAACAAACATTGTGGATAAAGGGGAACCAGTGGATGTGGTGTATTTGGACTTCCAGAAGGCATTTGACAAGGTGCCATATAAAAGGTTACTGCACAAGATAAAAGTTCATGGGGTTGGGGGTAATATATTAGCATGGATAGAGGATTGGTTAACTAACAGAAAACAGAGAGTCGGGATAAATGGTTCATTCTTGTGTTGGCAACCAATACCTAGTGGGGTGCCGCAGGGATCAGTGCTGGGACCCCAACTATTTACAATCTATATTAACGACTTGGAAGAAGGGACTGAGTGTAACGTAGCCAAGTTTGCTGATGATACAAAGATGGGAGGAAAAGCAATGCATGAGGAGGACACAAAAAATCTGCAAAAGGACATAGACAGGCTAAGTGAGCAGGGAAAAATTTGGCAGATGGAGTATAATGTTGGAAAGTGTGAGGTCATGCACATTGGCAGAAAAAAATCAAAGAGCAAGTTATTATTTAAATGGAGAAGGATTGCAAAGTGCCGCAGTACAGCGGGACCTGGGGGTACTTGTGCATGAAACACAAAAGGTTAGTATGCAAGGTACAGCAAGTGATCAGGAAGGCCAATGGTATCTTGGCCTTTATTGCAAAGGGGATGGAGTATAAAAGCAGGGAAGTCTTTCTGCAACTATACAGGGTATTGGTGAGGCCACACCTGGAATACTGCGTGCAGTTTTAGTTTCCATATTTACGAAAGGATATACTTGCTTTGGAGGCAGTTCAGAGAAGGTTCACTAGGTTGATTCTGGAGATGAGGGGGTTGACTTCTGAGGAAAGGTTGAGGAGGTTGGGCCTCTGTTCATTGTAATTCAGAAGAATGAGAGGAGATCTTATCGAAACGTATGAGATTATGAGGGGGCTTGACAAGGTGGATGCAGAGAGGATGTTGGCTAAGATAGATTGGCTAATGATACTTAAGGGGTTGACTGTGGATGGGCAATGGCAGACATTTAGAGAACGCATGGATGAATTACAACAATTGTACATTCCTGTCTGGCGTAAAAATAAAAAAGGGAAGGTGGCTCAACCGTGGCTATCTAGGGAAATCAGGGATAGTATTAAAGCCAAGGAAGTGGCATACAAATTGGCCAGAAATAGCAGCGAACCTGGGGACTGGGAGAAATTTAGAACTCAGCAGAGGAGGACAAAGGGTTTGATTAGGGTAGGGAAAATGGAGTACGAGAAGAAGCTTGCAGGGAACATTAAGGCGGATTGCAAAAGTTTCTATAGGTATGTAAAGAGAAAGAGGTTAGTAAAGACAAACGTAGGTCCCCTGCAGTCAGAATCAGGGGAAGTCATAACGGGGAACAAAGAAATGGCAGACCAATTGAACAAGTACTTTGGTTCAGTATTCACTAAGGAGGACACAAACAACCTTCCGGATATAAAAGTGGTCAGAGGGTCTATTAAGGAGGAGGAACTGAGGGAAATCTTTATTAGTCGGGAAATTGTGTTGGGGAAATTGATGGGATTGAAGGCCGATAAATCCCCAGGGCCTGATGGACTGCATCCCAGAGTACTTAAGGAGGTGGCCTTGGAAATAGCGGATGCATTGACAGTCATTTTCCAACATTCCATTGACTCTGGATCAGTTCCTATCGAGTGGAGGGTAGCCAATGTAACCCCACTTTTTAAAAAAGGAGGGAGAGAGAAAGCAGGGAATTATAGACCGGTCAGCCTGACCTCAGTAGTGGGTAAAATGATGGAATCAATTATTAAGGATGTCATAGCAGCGCATTTGGAAAATGGTGACATGATAGGTCCAAGTCAGCATGGATTTGTAAAAGGGAGATCATGCTTGACAAATCTTCTGGAATTTTTTGAGGATGTTTCCAATAAAGTGGACAAAGGAGTACCAGTTGATGTGGTATATTTGGACTTTCAGAAGGCTTTCGACAAGGTCCCACACAGGAGATTAATGTGCAAAGTTAAAGCACATGGGATTGGGGGTAGTGTGCTGACGTGGATTGAGAACTGGTTGTCAGACAGGAAGCAAAGAGTAGGAGTAAATGGGTACTTTTCGGAATGGCAGGCAGTGACTAGTGGGGTACCGCAGGGTTCTGTGCTGGGGCCCCAGCTGTTTACATTATACATTAATGATTTAGACGAAGGGATTAAATGTAGTATCTCCAAATTTGCAGATGACACTAAGTTGGGTGGCAGTGTGAGCTGCGAGGAGGATGCTATGAGGCTACAGAGTGACTTGGATAGGTTAGGTGAGTGGGCAAATGCGTGGCAGATGAAGTATAATGTGGATAAATGTGAGGTTATCCACTTTGGTGGTAAAAACAGAGAGACAGACTATTATCTGAATGGTGACAGATTAGGAAAAGGGAAGGTGCAACGAGACCTGGGTGTCATGGTACATCAGTCATTGAAGGTTGGCATGCAGGTACAGCAGGCGGTTAAGAAAGCAAATGGCATGTTGGGGATTTGAGTACAGGGGCAGGGAGGTGTTGCTACAGTTGTACAGGGCCTTGGTGAGGCCACACCTGGAGTATTGTGTACAGTTTTGGTCTCCTAACTTGAGGAAGGACATACTTGCTGTTGAGGGAGTGCAGCGAAGATTCACCAGACTGATTCCCGGGATGGTGGGACTGACCTATCAAGAAAGACTGAATCAACTGGGCTTGTATTCACTGGAGTTCAGAAGAGTGAGAGGGGACCTCATAGAAACGTTTAAAATTCTGACGGGTTTGGACAGGTTGGATGCAGGAAGAATGTTCCCAATGTTGGGGAAGTCCAGAACCAGGGGTCACAGTCTAAGGATAAGGGGTAAGCCATTTAGGACCGAGATAAGGAGAAACTTCTTCACCCAGAGAGTGGTGAACCTGTGGAATTCTCTACCACGGGAAGTAGTTGAGGCCAATTCACTAAATATATTCAAAAGGGAGTTAGATGAAGTCCTTACTACTCGGGGGATCAAGGGGTATGGCGTGAAAGCAGGAAGTGGGTACTGAAGTTTCATGTTCAGCCATGAACTCGTTGAATGGCGGTGCAGGCTAGAAGGGCTGAATGGCCTGCTCCTGCACCTATTTTCTATGTTTCTATGTTTCTATGTTTCCACTAATGGGGGAGACTAGAACTAGAGGGCATGATCTTAGAATAAGGGGCCGCCCATTTAAAACAGAGATAAGGAGAAATTTCTTCTCTGAGGGTTGTAAATCTGTGGAATTCGCTGCCTCAGAGAGCTGGGACATTGAATACATTTAAGACAGAAATAGACAGTTTCTTAAACGATAAGGGGATAAGGGGTTATGGAGAGCTGGCAGGGAAGTGGAGCTGAGTCCATGATCAGATCAGCCATGATCTTATTGAATGGCGGAGCAGGCTCGAGGGGCCGTATGGCCCACTCCTGTTCCTATTTCTTATGTTCTTATGATCAGTACGAGTGCATTGTGGTACACTCTCTTTACCTTTAATTAAATCCGTTTCTTTCATTCTATCCCTCTCAATATGCTTTCCTGTCACTCTTTCTTGAATATCTCCTTTTTCTCTCTCGTGTGGTGTCAAACCCACTCTCCCTTTCTCCATCTTGCTCTTTCTTTACCCTCTCCCTTCTGATGTACCCTCTTCCTCTCAAACTCCATTTCTCACTCTCTTCATCCCTTCTCTCTCTCACACCTTTTGTTGTCCCTTCAACATGTTTCTCTCTGCAATCTCCACCTTCCCCTCTCTGTGCCCACTTCCCCTCTCTGTGCCCACTACCTCTCCACCTTCCCCTCTCTGTGCCCACTACCTCCCCACCTTCCCCTCTCTGTGCCCACTACCTCCCCACCTTCTCCTCTCTGTGCCCTGTACCTCCCCACCTTCCCCTCTCTGTGTCCACTACCTCTCCACCTTCTGCTCTCTGTGCCCTCTACTTCTCCAACTTTTCCTCTAGTGTGCTCTCTACCTCTTATTTTCCCTCTGTGTTCTTTGCCTCTCTACATTTTGTCACCACTCTATTTCCCTCCTCCCATTCTTTTCCCTCCCTCCCATCCATTCACTCACTCCCCTCCTCTTGCTGCCTGTCTTGTCCCCTCTCTCAGCCACTTTCTTTTGGCCTCCCCTCTTTCCCCTGCCACGGCATATGCCTCAGTCTTCACCCGGGTGACACAGTGGCTGAACCACTTTCAGGTGCGCGCCTGTGTGTTGTGTTGGGAGGGGAGGAGGAGCTGGTGGTTCAAGAGCTGTAGGCACAACCCAGGAACCAAGGAGAGGAGGCTGGAATGAGAAAGGAGGGGGAGAGAGAGCGATTGAGGGAGAGCAGACCCTAAACCGCCAAGAAGCCTTGGGACCGTTTGCAACCTTGGAGGAGAGGAGTCCCACATCTGACCTCCATCCCCCTCCCCCCGCCCCCCCTTGCAAGCCAGGAACATGCAGCTAAACGGCGGCTCCGGGGATCGAGGTGCCGGTGCGGCAGTCAGCGGAGGTTTAGCCCGCCCGGGCTGGCCTTGAATCCAGCGCAAATGCAGCCGCAAAGGACGACGTCGGTGCCGATTGCAGCCAACGGCATCCCGGGCCAGGACGATGGATCTGCCGAGGTCCAGGAGGAGGTGAGCCCACAGCAGGGGAGGGGAGGAGGTGGACGATGACAACATCCCCGGTCAGGGGGAAACCGCACTTGTGCAAAAATGAAGTTGCAATCGGTGGTTATTTGAAATCATCGAATTGAAAAAGCCACACACATGCATGCATCCAGCCAGCCCTAGCCCTAGCCCCGGGAATGCAGAGAGCTGGGCATATTCTGCAGTACAGGTGAACCCATCAGGCAGGGGCATTCAGGAAACTCCCATATTACAAGTATAGTTCCCCTTCTAATTGTGTGTGTTTTTAAATTGGTGAGATGGGGCGGTTTCAGCATCACCGGTGTTCCAAGTTAATGTTGATCGAGCGTTGGAGGATCAGAGTAAATTGAATCTGTGCGTGGAATTGAAAGGAGGAATGAGATTTCATTCTGCAGAGGGGAGAGAAACACACACACATACACACACACCAAGAGACTTAGAGAAACAGACACCTAGACAGATTCCCAGATAACGAGAGACAGAGTGGGCGATAAACATCTAGCGAGAGGGAGATACTGTGACAGCAATATCGAAAGTAGAGAGAGAGAGAAGCAATAACCTGGGGAACCCCACAAACAGGTACAGACAGAGGCAGTCACCACCACACATAGAGGAAGAGGGAGGTACCTGAATATAACCAGAAACAGGGAGAAGGCAGCCCAGAGGGGGAAACACCTAGGGAGAGAAGCTGACAGGGGAGACACATGAGGAACATACAGGAACATGGTGAAGCAGAGAGACAAAGCCGGGGAGTGTGGGGGGCGGGGGGGGGGGCAGAGCCGCCTGCTCTCTGGACGTCTGGTTACCTCCACTTGCTCCCGTGTGGCTTGCCTCGGTTTGGCAGTATGATAAGGTGTGGGGAAATGTGTGCGGGCTGTCAGAGACACGGCCATCTCCGGGCCCTCAGTAAACCAGAGGCGGCACCGAGAGCCTCTGAAAAGGAGAAAAAGCCTTGCGGGCTGGTGTGGAAGGGTTCCTGCTGGAAGGTGCCCAAAGCTGCTCAGTTTGGTGCGGGGCAGTGGGCCTGGGGTTGCTGGTGACTGCTGTGTGCTTGGCTGTGTGAGAGTGCCCCCAGTACTGCGGTGTTTTCCTCACTGCAGTCTGATGCAGGGGCCTCTCCTGCGAACTAATGGAGCGTCTAATATACTGGGATCCGCTATCTGCCACCAGCTGCTTCCATCTCAGCCAATCCCAAATCCCTGCCCCTGCCCCGCCGGGCAGCCCGCTGACATTCCTGACAGTTAACACTTTCAGGGAGCAGGCAGCACCATCGGCATGACGTCATCGACACAGGAAAGCAAAGCTTCTTTCGGAGATGTGCAGCGATTGTATCCGGTATCTGGAAATGTGCTCACGATCTGGGATTCTGCTCACTATCTGGGATTGTGCTCACTATCTGGGATTGTACACGGTATCTGGGAATGTGCTCACTATCTGGGATTATATCCGGTATCTGGAAATGTGCTCACGATCTGTGATTCTGCTCACTATCTGGGATTGTGCTCACTATCTGGGATTGTACACGGTATCTGGGAATGTGCTCACTATCTGGGATTGTACTCACTATCTGGGATTATATCCGGTATCTGGAAATGTGCTCACGATCTGGGATTCTGATCACTATCTGGGATTGTGCTCACTATCTGGGATTGTACACGGTATCTGGGAATGTGCTCACTATCTGGGATTGTGCTCACTATCTGGGATTATACCCGGTATCTGTGATTGTCCTCACTATCTGGGATTGTTCTCGCTATCTGGGATCATGCTCACTATCTGGGATTGCACCCGGTATCTGGGAATGTGCTCACTATCTGGGAATGTGCTCACTATCTGGGATTGTACGCAGTATCTGGGAATGTGCTAACTATCTGGGATTGTGCTCACTATCTGGGATTATACCCGGTATCTGGGATTGTCCTCACTATCTGGGATTGTACCCAGCATCTGGGATTGTTCTCGCTATCTGGGATCATGCTCACTATCTGGGATTGTACCCGGTATCTGGGATTGTTCTCGCTATCTGGGATTGTACCCGGTATCTGGGATTGTACTCACTATCTGGGATTGTACCCGGTATCTGGGCCAGTGCTCACTATCTGGGATTGTGCTTACTATCTGGGATTGTACCCGGTATCTGGGAATGTACTCACTATCTGGGATTGTGCTCAGTATCTGGGATTGTACTCACTATCTGGGATTGTACCCGGTATCTGGGATTGTGCTCACTATCTGGGATTGTTCTCGCTATCTGGGATTGTGCTCGCTATCTGGGATTGTGCTCACTATCTGGGATTGTATCCGGTATCTGGGATTGTGCTCACTATCTGGGATTGTACCCAGTATCTGGGATTGTTCTCGCTATCTGGGATCATGCTCGCTATCTGGGATTGTACCCGGTATCTGGGAATGTGCTCACTATCTAGGAATGTGCTCACAATCTGGGATTGTACCCGGTATCTGGGAATTTGCTCACTATCTGGGATTGTACCCAGTATCTGGGATTGTTCTCAGTATCTGGGATCATGCTCACTATCTGGGATTGTACCCGGTATCTGGGAATGTGCTCACTATCTAGGAATGTGCTCACTATCTGGGATTGTACCCGGTATCTGGGAATGTGCTCACTATCTGGGATTGTACTCACTATCTGGGATTGTACCCGGTATCTGGGATTGTTCTCGCTATCTGGGATTGTGCTCACTTTCTGGGATTGTACCCGGTATCTGGGATTGTGCTCACTATCTGGGATTGTGCTCACTATCGGGGATCGTGCCCACTATCTGGGCCAGTGCTCGATATCTGGGCCAGTGCTCACTATCTGGGATTGTGCTCACTATCTGGGCCAGTGCTCACTATCTGGGATTGTGCTCACTATCTGGGCCAGTGCTCACTATCTGGGATTGTGCTCGCTATCTGGGATTGTGCTCACTATCTGGGATTGTGCTCGCTATCTGGGCCAGTGCTCGCTATCTGGGATTGTGCTCACTATCTGTGATTGTGCTCGCTATCTGGGCCAGTGCTCACTATCTGGGATTGTGCTCGGTATCGGGGATCATGCTCACTATCTGGCATTGTGCTCGCTATCTGGGATTGTGCTCGCTATCTGGGATTGTGCTCACTATCTGGGCCTGTGGTCACTATCTGGGATTGTGCTCGCTATCTGGGATTGTGCTCACTATCTGGGCCTGTGCTCACTATCTGGGCCTGTGCTCACTATCTGGGCCAGTGCTCGGTATCTGGGATTGTGCTCGCTATCTGGGCCAGTGCTCACTATCTGGGATTGTGCTCGCTATCTGGGATTATGCTCGCTATATGGGCCTGTGCTCACTATCTGTGATTGTGCTTGCTATCGGGGATCGTGCTCACTATTGGGGATCATGCTCACTATTTGGGATTGTGCTCGCTATCTGGGATTGTGCTCACTATCTGGGCCTGTGCTCACTATCTTGTATTGTGCTTGCTATCTGGGATTGTGCTCACTATCTGGGCCAGTGCTCACTATCTGGGCCTGTGCTCGCTATCTGGGATTGTGCTCACTATCTGGGCCTGTGCTCACTATCTGGGCCAGTACTCGCTATCTGGGATCGTGCTCACTATCTGGTATTGTGCTCGCGATCTGGGATCGTGCTCGCTATCGGGGATCGTGCTTGATATCTGGGATTGTGCTCGCTATCTGGAATTGTGCTCGCTATCGGAGATTGTGCTCACTATCGGGGATCGTGCTCACTATCTGGGCTAGTGCTCACTATTTGGGATTGTGCTCACAATCGGAGATTGTGCTCGCTATCTGGGATTGTGCTCGCTATCTGGGATTGTGCTCACTTTCGGGGATTGTGCTCGCTATCTGGGCCAGTGCTCACTATCTGGGCCAGTGCTCACTATCTGGGCCAGTGCTCACTATCTGGGCCAGTGCTCACTATCTGGGCCAGTGCTCACTATCTGAGATTGTGCTCACTATCGGGGATTGTGCTCACTATCTGGGCTTGTGCTCACTATCTGGAATTGTGCTCGCAATCTGGGCCAGTGCTCACTATCTGGGCCAGTGATCACTATCTGGGCCAGTACTCACTATCTGGGCCAGTGCTTGCTATCTGGGATTGTGCTCGCTATATGGGCCTGTGCTCACTATCTGTGATTGTGCTTGCTATCGGGGATCGTGCTCACTATCTGGGATTGTGCCGCTATCTGGGATTGTGCTCACTATCTGGGCCTGTGCTCACTATCTGGGCCAGTACTCGCTATCTGGACCTGTGCTCACTATCTGGGATTGTGCTCACTATCTGGTATTGTGCTCGCTATCTGGGATTGTGCTCGCTATCTGGGATCGTGCTCGATATCTGGGATTGTGCTCGCTATCTGGAATTGTGCTCGCTATCGGGGATTGTGCTCACTATCGGGGATCGTGCTCACTATCTGGGCTAGTGCTCACTATCTGGGATTGTGCTCATGATCGGAGATTGTGCTCGCTATCTGGGATTGTGCTCGCTATCTGGGATTGTGCTCACTTTCGGGGATTGTGCTCGCTATCTGGGCCAGTGCTCACTATCTGAGATTGTGCTCACTATCGGGGATTGTGCTCACTATCTGGGCTAGTGCTCACTATCTGGAATTGTGCTCGCAATCTGGGCCAGTGCTCACTATCTGGGCCAGTACTCACTATCTGGGCCAGTACTCACTATCTGGGATTGTGCTCACTATCTGGGATCGTGCACACTATCTGGGCTAGTGCTCACTATCTGGAATTGTGCTCGCTATCTGGGCCAGTGCTCGCTATCTGGGCCAGTGCTCACTATCTGGGCCAGTGCTCACTATTTGGGATTGTGCTCACTACCGGTGATCGTGCTCACTATCTGGGCCTGTGCTCACTATCTGGTATTGTGCTTGCTATCTGGGATTGTGCTCACTATCTGGGCCAGTGCTCACTATCTGGGCCTGTGCTCACTATCTGGGCCTGTGCTCGCTATCTGGGCCAGTGCTCACTATCTGGTATTGTGCTTGCTATCTGGGATTGTGCTCACTATCTGGGCCAGTGCTCACTATCTGGGCCTGTGCTCGCTATCTGGGATTGTGCTCACTATCTGGGCCTGTGCTCACTATCTGGGCCAGTACTCGCTATCTGGACCTGTGCTCACTATCTGGGATTGTGCTCACTATCTGGTATTGTGCTCGCTATCTGGGATCGTGCTCGCTATCTGGGATCGTGCTCGATATCTGGGATTGTGCTCGTTATCTGGAATTGTGCTCGCTATCGGGGATTGTGCTCACTATCGGGGATCGTGCTCACTATCGGGGATCGTGCTCACTATCTGGGCTAGTGCTCACTATCTGGGATTGTGCTCACGATCGGAGATTGTGCTCGCTATCTGGGATTGTGCTCGCTATCTGGGATTGTGCTCACTTTCGGGGATTGTGCTCGCTATCTGGGCCAGTGCTCACTATCTGAGATTGTGCTCACTATCGGGGATTGTGCTCACTATCTGGGCTAGTGCTCACTATCTGGAATTGTGCTCGCAATCTGGGCCAGTGCTCACTATCTGGGCCAGTACTCACTATCTGGGCCAGTACTCACTATCTGGGATTGTGCTCACTATCAGGGATCGTGCTCACTATCTGGGCTAGTGCTCACTATCTGGAATTGTGCTCGCTATCTGGGCCAGTGCTCGCTATCTGGGCCAGTGCTCACTATCTGGGCCAGTGCTCACTATTTGGGATTGTGCTCACGATCGGTGATCATGCTCACTATATGAGCTAGTGCTCAATATCTGGAATTGTGCTCGCTATCTGGGCCAGTGCTCACTATCTGGGATTGTGCTCGCTATCGGGGATTGTGCTCGCTATCGGGGATCGTGCTCGCTATCGGGGATCGTGCTCACTATCTGGGATTGTGCTCGCTATCTGGGATCGTGCTCGCTATCTGGAATTGTGCTCGCTATCTGGAATTGTGCTCGCTATCTGGGATTGTGCTCGCTATCTGGGATTGTGCTCACTAACTGGGATTGTGCTCACTATCAGGGATCATGCTCGCTATCTGGGCCAATGCTCACTATCTTGGATTGAGCTCACTATCTGGGATTGTGCTCGCCAACTGGGATTGTGCTCGCTATCTGGGATTGTGCTCACTATCTGGGATTGTGCTCACTATCGGGGATAGTGCTCACTATCTGGGCCTGTGCTCACTATCTGGTATCGTGCTCACTATCGGGGATAGTGCTCACTATCAGGGCCAGTGCTCGCTATCAGGTCCAGTGCTCACTATCTGGGATTGTGCTCGCCAACTGGGATTGTGCTCGCTATCTGGGATTGTGCTCGCTATCTGGGATTGTGCTCACTATCTGGGCCAGTGCTCACTATCTGGGCCTGTGCTCACTATCTGGTATTGTGCTCGCTATCTGGGCCTGTGCTCACTATCGGGGATAGTACTCACTATCTGGGATTGAACTCACTATCTGGGCCTGTGCTCACTATCTGGGCCTGTGCTCACTATCTGGGCCAGTGCTCACTATCTGGGCCTTTGCTTCCTATCTTGAATTGTGCTCGCTATCTGGGGTTGTGCTCACTATCTGGGCCAGTGCTCACTATCAAGGATCATGCTCACCTATCTGGGATAGTGCTCACTATCTGGGCCTGTGCTCACTATCTGGTATCGTGCTCACTATCGGGGATAGTGCTCACTATCTGGGCCAGTGCTCGCTATCAGGTCCAGTGCTCACTATCTGGGATTGTGCTCGCCAACTGGGATTGTGCTCGCTATCTGGGATTGTGCTCACTATCTTGGCCAGTGCTCACTATCAAGGATCATGCTCACTATCTGGGATAGTGCTTGCTAGCTGAGATAGTACTCATTATCTGGGCCTGAGCTTACTATCTGGGCCAGTGCTCACTATCTGGGCCAGTGCTCACTATCTGGGATTGTGCTCGCTATCTGGGATTGTGCTCGCTATCGGGGATTGTGCTCGCTATCGGGGATCGTGCTCGCTATCGGGGATCGTGCTCACTATCTGGGATTGTGCTCGCTATCTGGGATCATGCTCGCTATCTGGGATTGTGCTCGCTATCTGGGATTGTGCTCGCTATCTGGGATTGTGCTCACTAACTGGGATTGTGCTCACTATCAGGGATCATGCTCGCTATCTGGGCCAATGCTCACTATCTGGGATTGAGCTCACTATCTGGGATTGTGCTCGCCAACTGGGATTGTGCTCGCTATCTGGGATTGTGCTCACTATCTGGGATTGTGCTCACTATCGGGGATAGTGCTCACTATCTGGGCCTGTGCTCACTATCTGGTATCGTGCTCACTATCGGGGTTAGTGCTCACTATCTGGGCCAGTGCTCGCTATCAGGTCCAGTGCTCACTATCTGGGATTGTCCTCGCCAATTGGGATTGTGCTCACTATCTGGGATAGTGCTCGCTAGCTGGGATAGTATCACTATCTGGGCCTGAGCTCACTATCTGGGCCAGTGCTCACTATCTGGGCCAGTGCTCACTATCTGGGATTGTGCTCGCTATCTGGGATTGTGATCGCTATCTGGGATCATGCTCGCTATCTGGGCCAATGCTCACTATCTGGGATTGAGCTCACTATCTGGGATTGTGCTCGCCAACTGGGATTGTGCTCACTATCGGGGATAGTGCTCACTATCTGGGCCTGTGCTCACTATCTGATATTGTGCTCACTATCGGGGATAGTGCTCACTATCTGGGCCAGTGCTCGCTATCAGGTCCAGTGCTCACTATCTGGGATTGTGCTCGCTATCTGGGATTGTGCTCACTATCTGGGCCAGTGCTCACTATCTGGGCCTGTGCTCACTATCTGGTATTGTGCTCGCTATCTGGGCCTGTGCTCACTATCTGGGATCATGTTCACTATCGGGGATCGTGCTCACTATCGGGGATCGTGCTCACTATCTGGGATTGTACCCGGTCTCTGGGATAGTGCTCACTATCTGGGTTTGTACCCGGTATCTGGGATAGTGCTCACGATCTGGGATTGTACCCGATATCTGGGATTGTGCTCACTATCTGGGATTGTACCCCGTATCTGGGATTGTGCTCACTTTCTGGGATTGTACTCACTATCACTGCGATGCTAAGAGGCTGCAGGGTGACTTGGACAGGTTAGGTGAATGGGCAAATGCATGGCAGATGCAGTATAATGTGAGGTTATCCACTTCGGTGGCAAAAACATGAAGACAGAATATTACCTGAATGGCGGCAAATTAGGAAAAGGGGAGTTGCAACGAGACCTGGGTGTCATGGTACATCAGTCATTGAAAGTTGGCATGCAGGTACAGCAGGCGGTGAAGAAGGCAAATGGCATGTTGACCTTCATAGCTAGGGGATTTGAGTATAGGAGCAGGGAGGTCTTACTGCAGTTGTACAGGGCCTTGGTGAGGTCTCACCTGAAATATTGTGTTCTGTTTTGGTCTCCTAATCCCTCTTGCTATTGAGGGAGTGCAGCGAAGGTTCACCAGACTGATTCCCGGGATGATAGGACTGACATATGATGAGAGACTGGATCTGTTATGTATCTGTAAAGCATGCACTCCCATATTCCGCCACCAGGGAGAGCATCCCCTTTAGTCCCAAGGGATCCCAGCATCCCTTGGGAGCACTGTATATAAGCCGTCCCTAAGGCCTGTTCCTCACTCTGGAGTGTCTTAATAAAGACTGAGGTCACCGTTACTTTAACCTCGCTGTGTGCAGTCTCATCTGTGTTTGGAACACAACAACTGGCGCCGAGTATATGAATCCAACGCAAAGATGCAGCAAACTGTGGGCATCCTGGAGAAGTTCTCGGAGGGTGCGGACTGGGAAGCCTATGTCGAATGGCTAGACCGGTACTTTGTAGCCAACGAGCTGGATGGAGAAGGAATCGCTGCAAAAAGGAGAGCGGTCCTCCTCACAGTCTGCGGGGCACCAACCTACAGCTCATGAAGAATCTTCTAGCTCCGGTGAAACCCACAGATAAGTCGTATGAGGAGCCGTGCACACTGGTTCAGGAGCATCTTAACCCGAGGGAGAGCGTGCTGATGGCGAGGTATCGGTTCTGCACGTGCCAGCGATCTGAAGGTCAGGAAGTGGCGAGCTACGTCGCCGAGCTAAGGCGACTTGCAAGACAATGTGAGTTTGATGGCTACCTGGAGCAGATGCTCAGAGACTTTTTTGTACTGGGCATTGGCCACGAGACCATCCGACAAAAACTTTTGACTGTAGAGACACCGACTCTCAGTAAGGCCATTACGATCGCACAGGCGTTTATGTCCACCAGTGACAACACCAAACAAATCTTTCAGCACACAAGTGCTAGCAATGTTCATAAATTAACTGGAACTGTGTTTGCGAGCAGAAATGTACAGGGCAGAAACCACGAGTCTGCAACTGCCAGCAAGCCTCAGGTGACCCAGATGACTCCGAGTCTGCAACAATGGATGAATGCAAGGCAATTCACATCTTGTTGGCGTTGTGGAGGCTTCCATTCAGCCGATTCATGCCGCTTCAAAGGGTATGTTTGCAAGAGCTGTGGAACAATAGGGCACCTCCAATGAGCTTGCAGATGAGCTGCAAGCTCTGCAAAACCTGCTAACCACCACTTGGCAGAGGAAGATTGGTCCATGGTGGATCAAAGCAATTTTGAGCCTCAGAGAGAGGAGGCAGATTCTGAAGTACACTGGGTGCACACATTTTCGACGAAATATCCACCTATAATACGAAATGTAAAATTGAATGGCTTACCCGTAGCCATGGAACTGGACACTGGCTTTAGCCAATCCATCATGAGTAAAAAGATGTTTGAGAGACTGTGGTGCAACAAGGCACTCAGATCAGCCCTGAGCCCCATCCACTCGAAACTGAGAACGTACACCAAAGAACTCATCACTGTCCTGGGCAGCGCCATGGTCAAGGTCACCTACAAGGGCATGGTGCACGAACTGCCACTCTGGATTGTCCCGGGTGATGGCCCCACACTGCTTGTAAGGAGCTGGCTGGGCAAAATCCGCTGGAACTGGGATGACATCTGAGCGCTATCACATGTCGATGAGGCCTCATGTACCCAGGTTCTTAACAAATTTCCTTCCCTTTTTGAGCCAGGCATTGGAAACTTTTCTGGGGTAAAGGTGCGGATCCACTTAGTCCCAGAGTCACGACCCGTTCACCACAAGGCGCGAGCAGTAACTCACATGATGAGGGAGAGAGTGGAAATCGAGCTGCACAGGCTGCAATGCGAGGGCATCATCTCCCCAGTGGAATTCAGCACTCAAAAGTGATGGCACGGTCAGGATTTGCGGCAATTATAAAGTAACTATTAATCGTTTCTCACGACAGGACCAATACCCGCTACCTAAGGCAGACGACCTATTTGCGACGCTGGCAGGAGGCAAGACGTTCACCAAGCTCGACCTGAATTCGGCCTACATGATGCAGGAGCTGGAGGAATCTTCGAAGGGCCTCACTTGCATCAACACGCACAAGGGACTGTTCATCTACAACAGGTGCCCATTTGGAATTCGGTCGGCTGCAGCGATCTTCCAGAGAAACATGGAGAACCTACTCAAACCGGTACCACACATGGTAGTTTTTCAGGACGACATATTGGTCACGGGTCAGGACACCGTCGAGCACCTACAAAACCTGGAGGAGGTCCTCCAGCGACTGGATCGCGTAGGGCTGCGGCTGAAGAGGTCGAAATGCATCTTCACGGCAACAGAAGTGGAGTTTTTGGGGAGAAAGATCGTGGCGGACGGCATTCAGCCCACAGACGCCAAGACAGAGGCTATCAGGAACGTGCCCAGGCCACAGAACGTCATGGAGCTGCGGTCATTCCTGGGTCTCTTCAACTATTTTTGTAACTTCCTACCGGGTTTAAGCACCCTCTTAGAGCCCCTACATGTGTTATTGCGTAAAGGTGAGAATTGAGTATGGGGAAAAAAACCAAGTAATTGCTTTTGAGACAGCCAGAAACATTTTATGCTCCAACAAGCTGCTTGTATTGTGTAACCCATGTAAAAGACTTGTGCTAGCATGTGATGCATCGTTGTACGGAGTTGGGTGTGTATTACAACAAGCTAACATTGCGGGGAAGTTGCAACCTGTCGCCTATGCCTCCAGGAGCTTGTCTAAGGCCGAGAGGGCCTACAGCATGATTGAGAAAGAGGCATTAGCGTGTGTGTTCGGAGTAAAGAAAATGCATCAGTACGTGTTTTGCCTTAAATTTGAGCTGGAAAACAATCACAAGCCCCTCACATCCCTGTTTGCTGAAAACAAGGGGATAAATACTAATGCCTCAGCCTGCATACAAAGGTGGGCACTCACGCTATCAGCATATAACTACACCATCCGCCAGAGGCCAGGCACCGAGAACTGTGCGAATGCTCTCAGTCGGCTACCATTGCCCATCACGGGGGTGGAAATGGCGCAGCCTGTAAACTTGTTGATGGTGGTGCAGCCCGCAGACTTGTTGATGGTCATGGAAGTGTTTGAAAATGATAAATCACCTGTCACGGCCCGCCAGATTAGGACTTGGACTAGCCAGGATCCTCTGCTGTCCCGAGTAAAAAACTGTGTACTGCATGGGAGCTGGGCCAGCATCCCCGTTGAAATGCAAGAGCCAATCAAGCCGTTCCAGCGGCAAAAGGACGAGCTGTCCATTCAGGCAGACTGCCTGTTGTGGGGTAACCGTGTAGTGCTGCCAAAAAAGGGCAGGGAGACGTTCATCTCGGATCTCCACAGCACACACCCGGGTATAGTAATGATAAAAGCGATAGCCAGATCCTACGTGTGGTGGCCCGGTATCGACTCTGACTTCGAGTCCTGTGTACGGCAATGCAGTGTATGTGCTCAGTTGAGCAACGCGCCCAGAGAGGCACCACTAAGTTTGTGGTCCTGGCCCTCCAGACCATGGTCGAGGATCCATGTCGACTATGCGGGCCCGTTTCTCGGTAAAATGTTCCTGGTGGTTGTGGATGCTTTTTCAAAATGGATTGAATGTGAAATAATGTCGCGAAGCACCGCCACCGCCACCATTGAAAGCCTGAGGGCCATGTTTGCCACCCACGGCCTGCCTGACATACTGGTCAGTGACAACGGGCCATGTTTCACCAGTGCCAAATTTAAAGAATTCATGACCCGCAATGGGATCAAACATGTCACCTCGGCCCCGTTTAAATAGCCTCCAATGGGTAGGCAGAGCGGGCAGTACAAACAATCAAACAGAGCCTCAAACGAGTCACAGAATGCTCACTCTAAATCTGCCTGTCCCGAGTACTGCTCAGCTACCGCACGAGACCCCACTCGCTCACAGGTGTGCCCCCGGCTGAGCTACTCATGAAAAGGACCCTTAAAACCAGACTCTCGCTGGTTCACCCCAACCTGCATGATCTGGTAGAGAGCAGGCGGCAGCAACAAAATGTAAACGATGGTCGCGCCACTGTGTCACGGGAAATTGATCTGAATGACCCTGTGTATGTGTTAAATTATGGACATGGTCCCAAGTGGATCGTGGGCACGGTGATAGTTAAAGAAGGGAGTAGGATGTTTGTAGTCAAACTAGACCATGGACAAATTTGCAGAAAGTACCTGGACCAAACGAGGCTGCGGTTCACAGACTGCCCTGAACAACACACAGCTGACACCACCTTTTTCGAGCCCAGAACACACATCCAAAGGATCAACGACACCATGCCGGACCAGGAAACTGAACCCATCACGCCCAACAGCTCAGCAAGTCCAGGCTTACCCAGCAGCACTGCAGGGCCAACAACATGCCAGCCCAGCGAGGGCACAGCCAACACACCAGAACAAACATTTGTACCGAGGCGGTCCACCAGGGAAAGAAAGGCTCCCGGCCGCCTCACCTTGTAAATAGTTTTCACTTTGACTTCGTGGGGGAGTGATGTTGTGTATCTGTAAAGCATGCACTCACATGTTCCGCCACTAGCGAGAGCATTCCCTGTCGTCCCAAGGGATCCTAGCATCCCTTGAGAGCACTGTATATAAGCCGGCCTCTAAGGCCTGTTCCTCACTCTGGAGTTTCTTAAGAAAGAGTGAGGTCACCGTTACTTTAACCTCCCTGTGTGCAGTCTCAGCTGTATTAGGAACACAACAGGATCGACTGGGCCTATATTCACTCGAGTTTCGAAGGATGAGAGGGGATCTCATAGAAACATATAAAATTCTGATGGGACTGGACAGATTAGATGTAGGAAGAATGTTCCCGATGTTAGGAGTCTAGAACCAGGGCCCACAGTCTCAGGATAATGGGCAAGCCATTTAGGACCGAGATGAGGAGAAACTTCTTCACTCAAAGAGTTGTTAACCTGTGGAATTCTCTACCGCAGAGAGTTGTTGATGCCAGTTCGTTGGAGATATTCAAGAGGGAGTTAGATATGGCTCTTACGGCTAAAGGGATCAAGGGGTATGGAGAGAAAGCAGGAAAGAGGTACTGAGGTGAATGATCAGCCATGATCTTATTGAATGGTGGTGCAGGCTTGAAGGGCTGAATGACCTGCTCCTGCACCTATTTTCTATGTTTACTATCGGGGATTGTGCTCACTATCGGGGATCGTACCCAGTATCTGGTCCAGTGCTCGCTATCTGGGATTGTGCTCGCTATCGGGGATCGTACCCAGTATCTGGGATTGTGCTTGCTATCTGGGATTGTGCTCACTATCGGGGATTGTACTTGCTATTTATCTAGGACTATCTGGGATTGTGCTCACTATCGGGGATTGTGCTCACTATCTATCTGGGACTATCTGGGATTGTGCTCACTATCGGGGATTTTGCTCACTATCTATCTGGGATTGTGCTAGCTATCTGGGATTGTGTTCGCTATCGATCTGGGACTATCTGGAATTGTGCTCACTATTGGGGATTGTGCTTACTTCTTTGTTTCTAACATTGAGACCACAAAGCAGGAAACTATAGACCAGTTAGCCTAACATCTGTCGTTGGGAAAATGCTGGAGTCCATTATTAAGGAAGCAGTAGAAGGACATTTGGGAAAGCATAATAGAGTCACGTAGAGTCAGTATGGTTTTATGAAAGGGAAATCATGTTTGACAAATTTGCTGGAGTTCTTTGAGGATGTAACGAGTAGGGTGGATAAGGGGAACCAGTGGTTGTGGTGTATTTGGATTTCCAGAAAGCATTCAATAAGGTACCGCATAAAAGGTTACTGCACAAGAGAAGAGCTCACGGGGTTGGGGGTAATATATTAGCATGGGATCGAGGATTGGCTAACTAACAGAAAACAGAGTTGGGATAAATGGGTCATTTTCCGGTTGGCAAATGGTAACTGGTGGGGTGCCACAGGTATCGGTGCTGGGGCCTCAACTATTTACAATCTATATTAATGACTTGGATGAAGGAACCGAGTGTAATGTAGCCCAGTTTGCTGATGATACAAAGATAGTTGAGAAAGCAAGTTGTGAGGAGGACTCAAAGAATCTGAAAAGGGATATAGACAGGCTCAGTGAGTGGGCAAACATTTGGCAAATGTGGGAAATTATGAGGTTATCCACTTTGGCAGGAAAAATAAAAAAGCACATTATTATTTAAATGGAGAGAGATTACAAAATGCTGCAGTACAGAGGGATCTGGGGGTCCTTGTGCATGAAACACAAAAAGTTAGTATGCAGGTACAGCAAGTAATCAGGAAGGCGAATGGAATGTTGGCCTTTATTGCAACGGGGAAAGAGTACAAAAGCAGAGAAGTCCTGCTACAACTGTACAGGTATTGGTGAGGCCACACCTAGAGTATTGCATACAGTTTTGATCTCCTTATTTATACTTGCATTGGAGGCTGTTCAGAGAAGGTTCACTAGGTTGATTCCTGCGATGAAGGGGTTGACTTATGAAGAAAGGTTGAGCAGGTTGGGCCTATACCTGTTGGAGTTTAGAAGAATGAGAGGTGATCTTTTTGAAACATATAAGATACTGAGTTGGCTTGACAAGGTAGATGCAGAGAGGATGTTTCCACTTGTGGGGGAATCTCGAACTAGGGGGCATAGTTTAAGAATAAGGGGCTACCCATGTAAAACTGAGATGAGGAGGAATTTCTTCTCTCAGAGGGTGGTAAATCTGTGGAATTCTCGACCCCAGATAGCTGTGGAGGCTGGGTCATTAAATATACTTAAGGTGGAGATGGACAGATTTTTGAACGATAAGGGAGTGAAGGATTATGGGGAGCAGGCAGGGAAGTGGAGTTGAGTCCATGATCAGATCAGCCATGATCTTATTAAATGGCGGAGCAGGCTCGAGGGCCCAAATGGCCTACTCCTGCTCCTATTTCTTATGTTATTATGCTCGGCTGCCTCTTCCCTTTCTTCCTCTAGCCCACCGGGCCAAACTTCGTTTCAGGATGCCCCCTGACCTAGCCCTGACCTTACATCTTTCGCTAGTTTCTCTCCGATCTCCTTTCCTAGCTCATCCTGCTTATGAGACCCACTTCCTGCTCCTTTGACCCTATTCCCACCAAACCGCTGACCAGCCAACTTTCTTTTCTGGCTTCCATGTTAGCCAACATTGTTAACAGTTCTCTCTCCTCAGGTACTGTTCCCCTCTCCCTCAAATCTGCCGTCATCACCTCTCTCCTCAAAAAAACAGTCCTTGACCCCTCTGTTCTTGAAAACTACCACCCCATCTCCAACCTCCCTTTCCTCTTCAAAGTCGATGAACGTGTTGTCGCCATCGAAATCTGTGCCCATTTTTTCTGCAATTCCATGTTTAAATCCCTCCAATCTGCTTTCTGCGCCTGCCACACTACCGAAACGGCTCTAACAAAAGTCCTTTGTGACTGTGACAAAGGCAAACTATCCCTTCTCGTCTTTCTTGACTTGTCTGCAGCCTTTGACACGGTTGACCATTCCATCCTTCTCCAACGCCTCTCCACCGTCGTCCAGTTGGGTGGGACTGCACTCGCCTGGTTCCATTCTTATCTGTCTAATGGTAGCCAGAAAATCACCTGCAACGGCTTCTCTTCCAACCCTCGCATCGTTACCTCTGGTGTCTTCCAAGGATCTTCTCTTGGTCCCTTCCTATTTCTTATCTACATGTTGCCCCTTGGCGATATCATCCGAAAACACTGCGTCAGTTTCCGCATGTACGCTGATTACACCCATCTCTATCTCACCACCACTTCTCTCGACCCCTCCACGGTCTCTAAATTGTCAGATTGCTTGTCTGACATCCAGTTCTGGATAAGCAGAAATTTTCTCCAGTTGAATATTGGGAAGACCAAAGCCATTGTTTTCAGTCCCTGCCACAAACTCCGTTCCATAGTCACTGACTCCATCCCTCTCCCCAACTTCTGTCTGAGGCTGAACCACACTGTTCACAACTTTGGTGACATATTTGACTCTGAAATTAGCTTTTGACTACATCTCCGCAGCACAACTAAGACAGCCTATTTCCATCTCTGTTACATTGCCTGCCTCCGCCTTGCATCAGCTCATCCGCTGTTGAAGCCCTCATCCTTGCGTTTGTTACATCTGGACTTGACTGTTCCAATACACTCCTGGCTGGCCTCCCACATTCTACCCTACATAAACTAGAGGTGATCCAAAACTTGGCTGCCCGTGTCCTAAATCGCACCAAGTCCCACTCACCCATCACCCCTGTGCTCGCTGACCTACATTGGCTTCCGGTTAAGCAATGGCTTAATTTCAAAATTATCATCCTTATTTTAAAACCTCAAAGACCCGAGATGCCTGCGCTCCTCTAATTCTGCCCTCTTGAGCATCCCTGATTATAATCGCTCAACCATTGGTGGCCTTGCCTTCTGTTGCCTAGGCCCTAAGCTCTGGAACTCCCTTCCTAAACCTCTCCTCCTCCTCTAACTCTCTTCCCTCCTTCAAGTCACTCTTTTAGGAAGGCCAAAGCCATTGTCTTCGGTCCCTGCCACAAACTGTGTTCCCCAGCCACTGACTCCATTCCTCTCCCTAGCATCTGTCTGAGGCTGAACCAGACTGTTCACAATCTAGGTGTCATATTTGACTCTGAAATGAGCTTCCGGCCACATATCCGCGGCAAAACTAAAACCGCCTATTTCCACCTCTGTAACATCGTCCATCTCCGCCCCTGCCTCAGCTCATCTGCTGCTGAAGCCCTCATCCATGCCTCTGATACCTCTAGACTTGACGACTCCAACACACTCCTGGCTGGCCGACGACATTCTACCCTACGTAAATCTGAGGTCATCCAAAACTCGGCTGCCCGTGTCCTAACTTGCACCAAGTCCCGCTCACCCATCACCCCTGTGCTCGCTGACCTACATTGGCTTGTGGTTGAGCAATTCCTTGATTTTAGAATTCTCATCCTTGTTCACAAATCCCTCCTTGGCTTCGCCCCTCCCTATCTCTGTAATCTCCTCCAGTCCAACAACCCCCCGAGATGTCTGCACTCCTCAAATTATGTCCACTTAAGCATCCCTGATTACAACTGCAAAACCATGATTTGTCTTGTAACAATCCTGTGAAGCACTTTGGGACATTTTACTCTGTTAAAGACCCTATATAAATACAAGTTGTTGGTGTTGTTGTTAAAACCTATCTCTTTGACCAAGCTTTTGGTCACCAGCGCTAATTTCTTCTTATGCGACTTGGTCGCAAATTTTTTTTTCCACATAATACTCCTGTGAAGCGCCTTGGTGCATTTTACTGCGTTAAAGGCGCTAAAGAATACAAGTTGTTGTCATTCTTGTTGTTGTGCTCACTATCGGCAATCGTGCTCACTATTGGCGATCGTGCTCACTATCTGGGCCCGTGCTCACTATCTGGGCCCGTGCTCACTATCTGGGCCCGTGCTCACTATCGGGGATCATGCTCACTATCGGGGATCGTGCTCACTATCCGGGATTGAGCTCACTATCGGGGATTTGATAGTTAGGGGAGCAGATAGTTTCTGCAGCCACAGACTTGACTCCAGGATAGTATGTTGCCTGCCTGGTGGGCATTTTGGGGGCAGAGTGTGAATAGCCAGAGGTTTGTGGTACATATTGGTACCAATAACATAGGTAGAAAAAGAGATGAGGTCCTGCAGGCAGATTTTAGGAAATGGGAGAGGGATTAAAAAGCAGTACCTCAAAGGTAGTAATCTCCAGATTAATCCCAGTACCACATGCTAGTGAGTACAGAAATAGAAGGATGGAGCAGGTGAATGCATGGCTAGAGAGGTGGTGTAGGAGGGAGGGCTTTAGATTCCTGAGGTATTGGGATCATTTCTGGGGGGCGTGGGACCTATACAAGCCGGACAGGTTACGCTTCAATGGAACAGGGACCAATATCCTCACGGGTATTTTTTAGTGCTGTTGGGGAGGGTTTAAACTAGCTTAGCAGGGAATAGAAACCTGAGAATAGATTCAGAAGTGAGAGAAGCATAACTGAAATTGGAAATCAGAAAAGTAGAAAGTGAATCATGGAAGGCGAAGGAATCAACGGCTAGAAAATAGACAACAAGTGAGTTTGGCAGTGCTAAATGGGATGTACTTCAATGCAAGGAATTTAGGGAATAAATCAGATGAGCTGAGAGCATAGATAGACACTTGGGAGTATAATATTGTAGCTATTACTGAGATATGGCTCTTAATGAATACTTTGCGTCTGTTTTCAGGAAAGAGGGGCGATGCAGAGTGAGGAATTATTAAGGGGCTAAGCAGCTTTGAAGGTGGATAAATCCCCAGGCCCAGATGAAATATATCCCAGGCTGTTAAAAGAAGCAAAAGAGGAAATAGCAGAGGCTCTGACCGTCATTTTCCAATTCTCTCTGGCTACAGATGTAGTGCCGGAGAACTGGAGGACTGCTAATGTTGTACCTTTGTTTAAAAAGGGAGAAAGGGCTAGACCGAGTAATTACAGGTCAGTCAGCCTAATCTTAGTGGTGAGAAAATTATTGGAAAAAATTCTGAGGAACAGAATAAATCTTCATTTAGAAAGACATGGATCATTCAAGGACAGTCAGCATGGATTTGTTCAGGGAAGGTCGTGTCTGAATAACTTGATTTGAATTTTTTGAGGAGGTAACAAGGAGGGTCGATGAGGGTAATGCATTTGATGTAGTGTATATGGATTTTAGCAAGGCTTTTGGATAAGGTCCCACATGGCAGACTGGTCATGAAAGTAAAAGCCCATGGGATCCAGTGCAAAGTGACAAGTTGGATCCAAAATTGGCTCAGAGGCAGGAAGCAAAGGCAAATGGTTGATGGGTGTTTTTGTGACTGGAAGGGAATAGATAGACGTTCCTGCTGTCGCAATCGAGATTCCAGGATGGTATGTTGCCGCCCTGGTGCAAAGGTCACGGAAATCTCGGAGCGGCTGCAGGACATTTTGGAGGGAGAGGGTGAACAGCCAGTTGTCGTGGTGCATATAGGTACCAATGACATAGGGAAAAAATGCGATGAGGTCCTACAAGCTGAATTTAGGGAGCTAGGAGTTAAATTAAAAAGTAGGACCTCAAAGGTAGTAATCTCAGAATTGCTACCAGTGCTATTCAGAGTAGGAATCTCCAGATAGCTCAGATGAATATGTGGCTTGAGGAGTGGTGCAGAAGGGAGGGATTCAAATTCCTGGGACATTGGAACCAGTTCTGGGGAAGGTGGGACCAGTACAAACCGGATGGTCTACACCTGGGCAGGACCGGAACCAATGTCCTCGGGGGAGTGTTTGCTAGTGTTGTTGGGGAGGGGTTAAACTAATATGGCAGGAGGATGGGAACCTATGCAGGGAGACAGAGGGAAGTAGAATGGGGGCAGAAACAAAAGATAGAAAGAAGAAAAGTAGAAGTGGAGGGCAGAGAAACCCAAGGCAAAAAGCAAAAAGGGCCACATTACAGCAAAATTCTAAAGGGGCAAAGTGTGTTAAAAAGACAAGCCTGAAGGCTCTGTGCCTCAATGCGAGGAGTATTCGTAATAAGGTGGACGAATTAACTGCGCAGGCAGCAGTTAACGGATATGATGTAATTGGCATCATGGAGACATGGCTCCAGGGTGACCAAGGCTGGGAACTCAACATCCAGGGTATTCAATATTCAGGAAGAATAGACAGCAAGGAAAAGCAGGTGGGGTGGCGTTGCTGGTTAAAGAGGAAATTAGCTTGGATGATGTGGAATCGGTATAGGTAGAGCTATGGAATACCAAAGGGCAGAAAGCGCTAGTGGGAGTTGTGCACAGACCACCAAACAGTAGTGGTGAGATTGGGGACAGCATCAAACAAGAAATAAGGGATGTGTGCAATAAAGGCACAGCAGTTATCATGAGCAACTTTAATTTACATATAGATTGGG